>NC_091121.1:71400286-71700286 GCF_040183065.1 Periplaneta americana
AACCTGTCGTAATCGGTTTATACGTTGACCTGCAATACAGTTCTTCATGTTCACATAAAAAGTATTTAATGGAGAGCGCACACACTGACAGTATCGGTCACGGAATCACGCTCTAATCAAACTTGATCCTATGGCGATTTTCTCAGATTCATCTACGAGGCGTGATGTGTTGGACGTGACGTAGTTCAGTGGCACGTTCCAGCACATTACTCCAGTATGCTCTCACAAATGATGACGTAATACTGGCATCATTTTGTCCATTTATAGGAATTCGCACAGGAATTAAAGTACACTGTCATGAAGATACTTTGTGATCGTAACTCAAACGTTATTATGAAATAATGTGCAATGAGCTCTTTCTAGCTATCGTTACTAAAAAGGGAATTATTACTGTTAATGAAATAAACATTTATATAGTTAATAACTGCATAGAAAGTAATGTTTTATTGTGGAATAAATGCTACAATTGTGGCAATTTACTTGTAGGTTCATATATCACAGCTTCTAGTGTCATCTAATAGTTCGTCGCTTTTATTACATTAAAATAAAATAATAAATACCACGAAGTTGACACACAGTCTACTTTTCCATTACATAATTCAGGTTTCCAACGGTAATATTGTTTGTAATTTATTCTCTTGAACTATTGTTCGAAATTAGAAGAACTCCGTAACCGGGGGATTAGTACCAACAAACTGAAGACAGAATACATGGCTCTTAATGATAACGATATAGGTCTGATACAGAGTGGACCGTAAGTACTGTAATTAATTTTAGGGGATGCTTTGAGGTATTTCAAACAAAAAAGTTTCATACAATTTGCTCGTTTTTACTTCCTTTTCGAGAAAAAAATTGTTTATATGAAACATTTTATAGTGTGTTTTGGTAAAACCATTGATTTACTTCCCAATATTCTCAGTCAATTTAAGGGAGGAGTGAAAAGGAGAATATCAATGGCAAAAGAAGCTTTCAATAGAAAAAGGAGCATCTTCTGTGGACCTCTGGAAAAAGAACTAAGGAAGATACTAGTGAAGTGCTTTGTGTGGAGTGTAGCACCCCATGGGACAGAAACCTGGATATTACGATATGAAGAGAAGTGAATAGACGCATTGAAATGTAGATGTGGACAAGGATGGAGCGTGTGAAATGGACAGACAGAGTAAGAAACGAAGCTGTGTTGGAAAGAGTAGGTGAAAAAAAAATGATGCTGAAACTGATCAGGAAGAGGAAAAGGAATTGGCTGGGTCACTGGTTGAGAAGAAACTGCCTTCTGAAGGATGCACTGGAAGGAATGATGAACGGGAGAAGAGTTCGTGGCAGAAGAAGATATCAGATGATAGACGACATTACGAGGCAAAGAGAAGGCAGAAAATAGGAAAGACTAGAGAATGATGGGTTTGCAGTGAAAGACCTGCCCTTGGGCAGAACACTATGAATGAATGTATATTATGATTAGTAGTAATTGAAAGACACTGAGTTTTCTCCATTAAATGTGCAGAAATTTGATCCGAACAAATGTAACTTTTCGTTCTAGAAAAGAATTTTAGAATGCTATATTCGGAAGAAATTTCTGCACATTTAAGACACAAAAACGAGCAAAATTATATTGAACTTTTTTATTCGAAATATCTAAAAAATTGGACCTCTGAAATTAATCGCATTACCTACGGTTGACCCCGCATAGTTAACATTACAATAAGGGATGTGAATCAAATATCTCGGCTCAATTGATGATAATTAAGGAAAATGCTGTAAAAATATCTTGTGAAGTGAGAACATCAGTGTTTCGAATAAAAGACGAGTATCTAATTCCGTAAGTTAGAGTATATTCATGTTACATTTCGTCACACTTACTGAGTAGTCTTAAGAAAACAGACTATAAATATGCAGCAAAAAAATACAGCATAAATATTGAACAAGGAGACGTGTGATATTTGAAGAGAAGCCGAGTATATGATTTGTAATTAATACAGACTCATTCTAAACGTATCAGCCAAACTTAATGGCCGTATAGACGGTTCTAAATGAAGCAATTTTGAAATAGTAACCCCTGTTCCTTAAACTTATTGAGCCGTTACAGGTTCTTAAATAGAGTGGAATGCTAGCATATGTCGTCAAATTATTTTACCACTGCTCCTACAATGTTTTTCACGCGACTTAGTTTATATTCTCATCCTATTCGTGGCTACATTATTTTGTCTGGGCATATGTAATATTTAAATTACTATCACTAACAGCGACTGAATCTTAACATTACAACTAGGCAACGTTGCTTAAGCGCAAATGGCCCGTGTTGTTCTAAGTGGCTAGAAAGTTGTGTCATCCAGGAA
Organism: Periplaneta americana; assembly: GCF_040183065.1. Classification (NCBI taxonomy): domain Eukaryota; kingdom Metazoa; phylum Arthropoda; class Insecta; order Blattodea; family Blattidae; genus Periplaneta; species Periplaneta americana. The sequence goes on from NC_091121.1 coordinate 71,402,617, forward strand.
CTAAGTCGCAAGAAAATGAGTATAGTCTTAATATTTGTACAATAAGGAGTATGAATTTCGTGAACAATTTTAAGAACAAAATTCAAAGGTGGTTTAGAATTGGCGACCTCCATTTTCAACGCAAGTCTTGTACCGGCAAAGGAAATTCTCGACACATATTCAAATATCCCCTGCGTATACAATTGTGCAGACGACTGCGTTGACGGAAATCCTGCCACGAAGTTTGAATGGAAACATTCTGAATCGAGAGAAGAGAGTCTATGTGGCTTTGCGGATATGGGTTGCTGTATTTAGACTTCTCTGTAGGCTACATTAATGAATTTTGGTTCGAATCATTCTATTTGTCATTGAAATAAATTAATCATCTTGAAGGAGAAAATTAAGAATGAGAAGGAGACGAAGAAAAAGAAGACTAAGATGTCGATGGTGGTTTGGATATCAAACTCAGAAGCATCATGAAACTGGTAACCCACTACGGCCTCCTGGGTTGATTTCTAGTCTATGGGGTGTCCTTATAGTAAGAACGAAGTAGAAGAAGAAGAAAAAGAAGAAGAAGAAGAAGAAGAAGAAGAAGGTTGTCGAAGACCTGCCATTTGAGATGATGGAGCCGTTTTGTAGCTTCGAAACGTTGTACATATCATAGCATGGTACAAATACTCCCAAAAATAAACTACAGTGTACTGTCTTGAACTAATTCAAAAGAACACATAAATAAAACCATTCACTATGCACCCAAATATAAAGACGAATTTGCGTTTACTAAATTAGGACATACACATAGAAAAAGTATTCTTCATAATGTCAAAAAGTGAAATATGTATTTAATTTATGTTACACTTACACCTATATATCGCGTTTTAATTTCAAAACTTCCCAGTATAAATAATCATTTCAATTAAATTTAATTAAAAAAACACGTCAATTTAGATACCGAGGGAGAAATTTAAAACCAGTATCAATTGCATTTAGGTTTCACCTCTCACTTCCTTTGTCACTCCTATATTATGAGACTTAATTTGAAAGCGTATTCAACTGTTTATACATCTCATTTGTTCTCACATCTTTTACCGTCTATCGTCGCCTGACAACCTGGATTGTTATTGTCAGTTGGTTGTAGGATAAAAGCACATTTTATTTTGGGTCAATTCCTGAATTTAATTAATTACATTTACTAAATTAAATGTTCAAAATATGTCCAATTGTTGGCTATACTGTAAGGCAGCCTATTTTGAAACTCCGCTACATAACATTGCTGTAGTATCAAAACCTTACATAAATAACATAAATCCAAACTTTGGATTTTTTTATCCTATCCTGATTGAAATTTTTAAAGAATAATATACAACAATAATATTCCTTAATATTAGTTTGTGCTGTATCTGAAAAAAATCTGTTATCAACAATAGTCTTTGTAGTTTTATTATTTTCAGCTCTAAATAACAATAACAATCCAGGTTGCCAGGCGACAATAGAAAACAAAATATATGAGAATAAATTAATGAGGTAGCCTACAGTATATAAAGCATTTATTGAATACTCTTTCAAATTTATGTAGATCATAATATAGGATTGCCATCTGAAATTCAAAGGGGTGGTCGGGAACTGAGGGGATGAAACCTAAACTGTAATTAACATTGGTTTTAAACTTCCCCTTAATATATAAATTTACGTGTTTTTGTTTAAATTAAATCGACGTGCCAGTTAAAAATGGAAACAATTCAAAATTTGAAGTTTTAAGAAAACTGAATTTTAAAGCTTCATGTTGCTGTGAAAAATACAAATTAAGTTAACACGCTCTAATTTGAAACATATATAGTAGACTACTTATAAACCATCATTAAATGAATTTGTAGTAATTTCAATGACCTTCAGGTTTTTCACATAAGTTTTAATTGTAGTAGGTTTTGTTGTAATAGGTTATTTTACGACGCTTTATCAACAGCTTAGGTTATTTAGCGTCTGAATGAGATGAAGGTGATAATGCCGGTGAAATGAGTCCGGGGTCCAACACCGAAAGTTACCCAGCATTTGCCCATATTGGGTTGTGTGAAAATCCCGGAAAAAACCTCAACCAGGTAACTTGCCCTGACCGGGAATCGAACACGGGCCACCTGGTTTCGCGGCCAGACGCACTAACTGTTACTACACAGGTGTGGACACAGAAGCTTTAAAAATGCAGGTTTCTCAAAACTTTAAACTTTTTGTTGTTTCCCTTTTGACCTGCCTCGTCGAAATGTAACTGAAATAAGTTATTTAGGCTGGAAAATGTTGAAATGAAAGCCCCGTATAAAATATTTACAGGTTAAAAATGTAGACTTTAGTCGCGATGAAAATTAGAAATATTTTGTCGGTGGTGACGATATTCCTTTGAACCAGTAGACTATAATGATTTTATTTTCTAGACAGCTAAATATACAAGACCAACTATAATCACATGTAAAACTGATGATGTGTTTGAAATCAGTGATGAAACGAGTTCACATTAACATCTTCGGCATTAAATTATCATAAAATTCCAACTTCAATTACTTCGCATGGTTAGTACTATAGCTTAATCTTGTTTAACGCGAAAATGGTGTACATCAGTTATCGAGCAGATAAACTTTGATTGCATCCTGCCGTTAGAGCATCACAAGTTCCTATGTGGGGCGCGATAATGCTGTCCAAATGACAGGTGCAACGTGTCCCAGCTTTCATACGTTTTGTCTCTTTGTAGTAAAACATGCAGGTTCGCTTTATATAGATATATAAATAGCGAACAATGCTGGATAGATAAACGATACACAAAATTAAATTGCCTGAATATGGAACAAGTAATCCTTTAGTTAGACCCACAGGTGAAAATGAGTTGCCACCATGAGAACAATACAATTTCATGTTGATTAGAACAGTGTTTAATACAGAAATCGTATCAATAACAGTAATAATAGTCCCTACGTTCTCTTTTTTTCTTTTCCTTCCTATCTTCGTCATTTTATCACAGCAGCCGAAATGAAAACGCTCCGTAGATCAATGCACAAAAAGTATAAAATTGAAATCTGTAATATAAAAAAGATCCTGAGATGTTTTTCACTCAGGTATGTATTATACTTAATTGTAGTGTAGGAATATTCAGTTCCTTTACTTTAAAAAGTGGAATACGCCTTAAATTTCAATATTGAGCATTTATATAGTATTCATCAGAATAACACAGGCAACCCTTCCGAAGTTACTCTGGGAACCTATACAAGTACTTTAAGGTAGGACTGTGTATCTACTGACATCTGGTGTTTAGGTTGTAAAGTAGTTTTATTTTCACGTCGCCATATTAGTTGATGTTCCGCTGAAATAATAGCGTATGTTCGTGGCAACCATAGAGGATTCCACGTTAAGAAAATAGCATTGAACATAATTTCATTGAGAACTAGAGCGATTTGATGTGCACCTCTAAAATTAGCATATATTTAATTTACGAATAACGGGATAACAGCTAAATTGGTGGAATACCCTTCCGCTTTCTTGCAAAACATCCCCGCTGAAAATTTAACATACAAGTAGGGGAAGTACAGTTGAGGCTAAGATTTCACACTGTTAAAACACGTACAACATTGCTATTATTATATAAAGTACACAACATTTAACTGTCAGCAAAACAACAAAGGCATTAGGTATGTAACTTAGGTTCTTGTTTGATTATAGTATGAAGTTAATAACGGAAAAAGTGTGCTGTACATAATTCTAAATTTGTATTATAAGCGCTTCTTTAATAATGGAAAACGTGTGCTGTATATAATCCTAAATTTGTATTATGAGCGCTTCTTAACATTTAATAACGGAAAACATGTGCTGCACATAATCTTAAATCTGTATTATAAGCAATTCTTAACCCAATAAAATAACTGTATTGATGTTTAACACAGTTTTTATTATTATTATACCTGGTAAGGTTTATCTTGTCTCAGTAGCAATAAAACCAAGTCCCTTCAAATGAGGGTGGAGATTATAGGAGGGTTGTAAATTTTCAGGATTCATTTCAAAATCTTGTTATTGTACAGGCTGTCGGAACTGACTTTCTTGAAAGACTAGCTCAGTGACGGAACTATAGAGTACGAAGAGAGATATTTTGTTATTTTATTTTTCGCTACAGAATGTATCAACTAGTCCCTTCCGCCACTGGATGGATGGACGGCATCGCTCCACTCCCCCATCGCCATAACAACACAGACGAAGTAAGACATATCTCCTTTCTCTCTCTTTTCACAGTGAGACACAGCCTATATTATTATTATTATTATTATTATTATTATTATTATTATTATTATTATTACTAGTATTATTACTGGTACTATTATTTGTAATTGCACCAACTTTTTTTAAACTGTATTTTAATGCCAAATTTCGATCATTATGGAGCTTAGTTGGAATGTCTAAAAGTTGGTTAATGGCCTAAATGTCCGAAGTCTAGTTATAATGTATATAAAATATAATGTATATTTTTGCAGACATTATTATGGCATTAATAGATTTTTCATCACTTGAACGGACTCAACGTACCTATCTTGTGCGATAAACTTGCTAGAACTCTGTACGTGTTAGGAAGAGAGTCAGATAGAGATATTATACCTCACTCTTTCTTCTAATGGAGGCATCTTGCGGCAACAGTGTACTAGCCAAAACCCATAAGACCAATGTTTTTTTCTTAAGCTGGAATATTCTATATACCACCCTATTAACAGCAACTAACATGTGAAATGTTGACGTTATATGTAAATGCAATGATAACAGAAAATGAAATATCAACTCCACCTCAGGGTTAGGCATTCGTCTGTTCCAATTTCACAGCTCATCCTTCTATCTTTTTTTGTAACTCCAACGACTAGTCTTCCTCATGATCTATATTCGTATGCTATCCTGGACAGTTTTATCAAATTCATTTCATTTACGTGTTACATCCAGTCATTGTGATAATCTTGATTTTTTTTTATTTCTTGAATATATTCGTAATTCTAATCGTATGTCTTCAATTTTTAAATGAAGCAGCCTTGTGCACGCAAGCAAGGAAGCAATAAGAAAAAAAAGAGAGAAAGAAATTAAGCAAGAGAAAGGAAGTCAGCAACAAAAAAGGAGCAAGTAGGAAGAAGAAAAGGGATTAAAACGTGAGCAAGCAGAAATAAACGAGGGAAATAAGGGTAAGTAAAACAACAAGAAAGAAAGAAACAAAGAGAAGAGGACAGAAAGGAGAATAGAATGTATCAAAGGGGGAGAACGGAAGGAAGAACACAAAGATTAGAATGACGAATAATTTCGTCTAAAACTTAACTTAAAAGCTGGAAATCTTAATGTTTTCGGAATATGTATGGTAAGACTTTCCTGTGTTAAATTTCAACGTACCTCCTTAACATGTTTCGACCTATTTGTGTGTCATCTTCAGAACTGGTCGTTGTTGGTCTTGACGCCACTTGTTCATCTTCCTGTGAGGGTGTGTTCCTGTGGTATAGTGTAGAGTCACAGAGTGTGTGTGTTTTGAAGTTGAGTTGTGTGTTGAGAATTTCGTTTTGGTGTGTCTGTATATTTCATATTGTTCTAGTGTGTTTAGTTTCTGGCTTTTTGGTTGGATGTGTAGTATTTCCATGTCTGTGTTGAAGTCTCTGTTGGTGTGGTTAACATTTGTGATGTGTTCTGCATATGTGGAGGTGTTTTGTAATTTTGTTATGGCTGTGATGTGTTCTTTGTAACGTGTTTGAAATGATCTGCCTGTCTGTTCTATGTAGAAGTTGTTGCAGGTGTAACATTTGAGTTTGTATACGCCTGTGTGGTTGTATTTGTTTGTTTGTGTGTTGAGATGTTTTTGTAGAGTGTTATTTGTTCTGTATGTGATGTTGTAATTTAATTTCTTGAATGAGGTTGCAATTTTGTGTGTGTTTTTGTTTTCGTATGTTAGTGTGATGTATTTTTTGTGTTCTTGTGTTTGTGTTGTATTCTTATGTTTTTTGTGATTATGTTTTGTCTTACGTATTATGTTAGGGTTGTATCCGTTTTCTTGTGCTATGTATTTGCTTGTGTTTAGCTCTTCGTTGTAATCTTGAGGGTTCATTGGTATGTTGAGTAGTCTGTGTATAAATGTTTTAGAAATAAATGTTCGTTATCTGATAATAAGTACAAGAGCATTGAGGCTTTTAAAGAGTTATCGCCAAGGTCTACAAATGTTGTTCCACATAAATCTTTAGCATTAAATATTTCCAAAAGTTCCAGTATCACTTTATTGCTGGTAATTTGTAGCGTTAAGGGCTGTTCTGTTTTGAAGCTTTGATTTATGTTTGGATTCACAGGCAAGCTTTATAGGACTCAGTAGTGTATGTTCTGCTAGGAAGGACGCTAATAAACATTCTTATAGTATAATTTTACAACAGAAAAGAAAATAAGGTCAAGAAATAAAGAGTTATGATAATAAAATACAAACTTCTGACTATAAACGATTCTACGTTTATGACTCAAATAACATTGCTGTTAGATATATTACTAGCTTTGCCACATAAACATAAATGACTTGCCCTGCTCCATGACTCACCTCTAGAAGAATTTTAATTTAGGGGGAATAACAAGCTCGATAGCCACTTACCAACACCACCACCACTTCTACTTCCACGTCCATAAGCTTGCTGGTCTCATTTCTCCATTTCAACGATGTCATTGAACAAAGTAGACCTTAAGGTCACAGTGCAGCACTTGGCGTAATCCCTGTTGTGTTGTAATTTGAAATTCCATTTCTGAAAATTTTGACGTAAATATGTCTGTAAGCTAGATCCAATACTAGGGTATCATCCCAGAAAGTTCACTGACACATTTTCAGGTCAGTTTTGTCGCGCCTATAATTTCTAAACTACATGACATATTCTATTAAAGTAAATAGCGATCGACAGACGAAGATCAATGTATCCAACATGATATTAAGCTGGAGCGGGTGATGCCATCAAGCGATGGGGTAAGCTGAGGCACGATTTGGCAAATCGCGCAGCAGCCGAGATAGTGTAATTCGAAGCGATAGAACGTTTGTAGTAGTGTCAAACGATTTGTAGGCTACGTTTAATTGTTTTGCTGAAAAATATATTAATCAGACATTTTAGGTAAAATCACTTATAACCTATAATTTTCTTTTTCGAAACGTAACGACTTACAGAAAACTGCTGAAGACCAGCAATATGGAAACGTAACAATTGAAATTAAAAGAAACTTAAATGAAAACTTAGCTTCTAAATATCAGACAGATAATAACACTGAACAACAAATTTAAACTTTGTTTCTGTCCTTTAGATGAAATTATGTAATTTTAACTAAATGAGAAATGCTGAGTTCATTTCTGAAAACCAAAATTTTCTAACACATACCGTTTTTATAGCCCACACACTTTACTTATTTACACAAATTTGTTACACTAACACATAAAGCAACCTTTGTTTGGCCAAAATTCACAAATTAAAATGTCTTTTTTGACCTTTCACGTTTGTAGAAAGCTTCTTCAGTCTCTTTGATGAGTGACCTGTAATATTCAGCCCGCATACTTGTATTCCACCTTCCACTAAAGCGCTTTTCGAAGGTAGATATTCCTTGATGAAACCTCTCCCCGTGTTCATCGCTTACAGCACCAAGGTTTTTTGGAAAGAAGTTCAGGTGGCTGTCAAGAAAGTGTACTTTCAGTGATATGTTGCATCCCATAAGGTGAAAGTAGTTAACATTTCATGAACATGAAATAACTTTTTTATTTTGGAGAAGCAATATGTGCGGGACAAAACCTAACTGCAGATTCCTTTTTACCATCACAAAATAGACCGAATACACATATTTTTATAAAAAGAACAAATTTCATGTTGTACAGTGTAATTACTGCTTATGCTTTCTAACATAAAACATTGCCACTTTCAATGCGGCGTTATCATTTTTCTCTCGAGTTACTAATACTAAGGCTGAGGTCATTATTTGACGATTTTCTTCGAAATAATTACACTGAAACCGTACATTTTAAGGACTGATAGTTGAGTATTCATTGTTAATTGAATTTTTTGATACTGCATTGACGAAACTTTGTAAAAATCAAATTGTTGCCTTTGAAACTGCAATAGATTACAGGGCTATTTAAAATACACGAAATATTTTTAAATCTTCAAACTCTGTTAATAAGAAGTTTATTGAAAATTAGAAATAAAGTTTTGTTCATAAAAGAGTGAGGTTTATTCAGATAAAAACCAATTCATGAAAATATGCCACATTGATCAGCATCTAAATCTGCTGTCGCCTCGCAACTTTATTCACTCTTCAAGTTCTGAATTTTGTCTAATTTCCTGAACTTCTTGTAAAACCGTCGCAGTATTCACATCATTTTCTATGAGAATTAGTCTACAACATATTTATCTGTGACGGAACCGATATCTTCAATTTTTTTACAAGCTTTCACAATAATGACAAATTGCAGAGTCCTATCTCAATCCATTCACAGTTCTCAATGTTCTCAGTCCGCTGGAACTGTCTCTATTGGATTTACAATTACACCGAATAAGGTTAATTGAAGGGTTGAGAACTATAGTCGGCCAAGCGCCATTATTAAAAACGGAGAAAACAAGGGTTAAAATTACGTGAATACAATAATTTAATGAAGATGACATATCATTTAGTTTTAATGTGCATACTTTATATTACTTGCTATATATTTCATTGAATTATGGTATTCATTTAATGTTAACTCTTGTTTTCTCAGTTTTTAATATATGGCGCTTGGCCCACTTTGGCTCTGAACCCTTCAATTCGCATTTTTACAAGAAAAACCATTATTTTCTGGAATGAAGTAGCAGAAAATACATTATCTCACTAAAGAATAACTTAGGCATAAATTACAATATTAAAGCAAGTGAAACTGAAGTTTTTGTTAAAATTAGCTTCATTTTGTTATGGCCAAATGGCATGAGGTCTAGGTATATTATTTTTCTATAATTTATCCTTAACAAAACTAGGATACTTTAAAATCTTTTGTAAACTTCTCAATAAGCCTATAGTTTAACAATAATTCACGATTTTGAAAAGAAAACGATACAAGAAGAAACAAAATGTTATTAGACATTTTTATCTTCTCTACTCAGGAATTTTATAAAAATCTGAAATATAGAGACACACAAAAACACATCCAAATGAAATTCTCAACACACAACTCAATTTCAGAACACACACACTCTTTGACTCCACATTACACTGCAAAAACACATCCCTAAGGAAACAAAACAAAAGGCGCCAAGACCAGCAACAACCAGTTCTGAAGATGGCCAATAGCAGGCCGAAACATGTTGACAAGGTAATATAAAATTTAACACGTGAAAGACACTAAAGGCCCATTCACAATTACAATTAAACATAACCGTAACATAAACACAGAAGTTTATGGCCAGGTTACCAAATGGGATCATTCACAATGATTCACATAAACACTGACGTTAACATGAAAGTTTGCGAGCTCCAAACTGTCATGCTTATGCTTACGTGATTTGCAAACAGTACACAATCGTGGAGCGCTGAAGTATATGCCAGAATATAAGGAAATGGCGTCGTTGTTATGTTTCCATGATTACCAAGTATCTTTGCGGTTATGTTTATGTTCCCATCGTGAATGATGGTATAGCTTCTTGATTTTACCGTAACGTTTAAATTTTTTAGTTAACGCTTACGTTATGTTTAATTTTCATTGTGAATGAGCCTTAATACGTTTTCCGAAGTGAAAAGTTCCCTTCCAATCTGTAGAAGTAAGTGTACAAAAGTAATTTGATTATTCACGCTTTGGTGATAAAATATTTTATGTATCATACACTTCTATTACATTTATTACATAATGCAATTTTATGAAGAAGTGTTTGTATACAAACTCCGTAGGTCTGGTTCAATAACAATCAACAAGCTACATTTCTGCTACATATTAAATAAAATCTTATGTAAGTAACAGGAAACGCATCTCTTCTCTATTAATAACATTATACTGGTTATGCTTTTAGGTAAATATTGCCGAACTCCAGCTTTGTCTGTGGTTTTGGCTAACAATGATATAGCACATTCTACGTAATGCACATAATGGAGTAAACTTGTAGTTCGGCCATTTCAGTGAGCAGCGCACCATTTTTTTTTTTACTCCGCTGTGATTGCATGCAGTGCCAGTTAAATATTTCATCTGAAAAGCATTCGTTTTTGTTACGAATGTAGTGAACTCTGAAATCAATGTCAGATTGGAGATAACGTTATATCACCATTTGTTACAATTCCAATAGATAGGGAAATTTAACGGTACAAGGAACATCACACTATGGGTAATGGCCTTGGGCTGTACACGTTAAATCAATACTAACAGAAAAATGAACCTTGCTTAAATTGAAGTTACGCCTGTTTTTTTACATCACAAACTTTTGTCACATAAAAATGTAAATATGAGAATAAAGTGACAAATAAAACCCGACAACTATCATGGATCAAACCTAACCGTAATACAGCCATTGCTTATTATTGAAAGAAGCATAATTTAAAATTTCATACGCATTAAGATTTACTAGTCGAACACATTTTACTTACAACTTACTTACAAATGGCTTTTAAGGAACCCTCAGGTTCATTGCCGCCCTCACATAAGCCCGCCATCGGTCCCTATCCTGTGCAAGATTAATCCAGTCTCTTTCATCATATCCCATCTTCCTCAAATCCATTTTAATATTATCCTCCCATCCACGTCTCGGCTTCTCCGAAGTTCTTTTTCCCTCCGGTCTCCCAACTAACACTCTATACGCATTTCTGAATTCTCCCATTCGTGCTACATGCCCTGCCCATCTCAAATGTCTGGATTTAATATTCCTAATTATGTCAGGTGAAGAATAAAGTGCGTGCAGTTCTGCGTTGTGTAACTTTCTCCATTCTTCTGTAACTTCATCCCTCTTAGCCCCAAATATTTTTCCTAAGAACCTTATTCTCAAACACCCTTAATCTCTGTTCCCCTCTCAAAGTGAGAGTCCAAGTTTCACAACCATACAGAGCAACCGGTAATATGTTTTATAAGTTCTAAGTTTCAGATTTTTTGGCAGCAGATTAGAATACAAAAGCTTCTCAACCGAATAATAACAGGCATTTCCCATTTTACGATCACAAAATAAATGTAAAAATACGTTTTCAAAAATATAAAATAAAAACTCTGTAATAACTGTATGAATAGTGTTTTTTACTTTATTATTTAACGACGCTGCATCAACTACAAGGTTATTTAGCGTCGATTGAATTGGTGATAGAGAGATGTTATTTGACGAGATAAGGTCGAGAATCCGCCATAGATTACCTGAAATTTGTCTTGCAGTTGGGGAAAACCTCGGAAAAAACCCAACCAGGTAATCAGCTCAAGGGGGAATCGAACTCCGGATCGGCAGCCAAGTACCTCAGCCGACTAAGCTAAGGCCGTTGGCTATCAGTAGTGTAAAAAATAGTAATATACGTTACAAGAGTGGTATGTTGACGTTTTCATGGTCGAGGAAAAGATTGAAAAAGCGAAACGTAGTTGAGCTTTTTTAATTTCCGAGAACATGAAAGAAAACATACCGCTCGTGTATTGTACATTATTTTATGCGAAGATCGTTTATTACATACCTGAAAGACGAATTTCTAATTAGTTGCAATGAAATCTCCATGTTGCTTTCTGTTTAATGACGCCAACTTCGAAAAACTTAATATCTTTCTTCAACATTGTTGCTATAAAATGTTTTCTGTGTTTACTATACTCAAGCAGGCCGTGATATACGTCTGTCTTTTTTTTCCCTCCAGTCTATAAATGCGAACTTAAAACAAACGGTAAGGTTATGTAATGATTTATTTTTCATTTTAATATTTTAAAAATATTATTTATATAACATATTGCAGTAATAACATCCGCATCTGGAATCTAGTTGATTTTTTCACGGCTTCCTTAATGTTACTTGTATCAGGAATGCAATAATTTTCGTGGAGTAGTAGACTTTACTTAATTTTTGCAAATATTTAAAAACAATAATTAACATTGCAATTTAGGTGAAATTGCAGCGGTAAATTTCCAATTTATAATTATTACTATGTTAAACGTCTCTAAAAATAATATGTTAAAAGCCTAAAGCAGTAAAATGAATGTCGCGCTTAAGCGGTAAGAAGAGGGAAATTGTTATGTGTGTTACGTTGGGAATACTGAATGTGGTATTTCACACTTACCGCGTATTGGTTCTGTGCGGGAAACAAGCAAATACGCACGATCTCGCACAAAAAATATATTAGTTCCTCTAGAAACACAGGAGTTTCGTATCATCATTTTTATGAACAAAAGAAATCAGATTATCACCCAGCAACGATTGACTAAACAAAATGCCGTTTACTGCAAGGCAACGAGCGATATGCGTTTTGGGGTTCGCAAAATTTGAAAGCTTAACCTATTTTTAGTATCGTTTCTACCATTGGTATGGTATTTGGAGAGTTCTGAATTACAAGTCAATAATGTTCGGGTTGAAAAAAGAGGATCTGTAACATGATATACACAGGTGGCCTTAGGCGCCTTCTGGAAATCGAAACTGCTGTTAGCGCAACTATGAGAGCAACTCTCAAGAGAGTCTCGGACGACTGTCCGTAAAGTGGAAATGATATAACTGTGGAGAATGGAGTGGGCAATAGAATACATTAAAATAAATAAAAAAAAAATTTACGCGTTTTGTAATTAAGTGCATGGTTAATTAGAAAATTAGAATCAAAGTCTCGCAACAGTGCATCGCCGGCTCACCTACTCAGTTCTGAATAGCGGTATTCGTTCCCTCCGTCACTGCAGTAGAGTTGTCAGATATCCTAATGGCAGAAAATAATGATACATGTTTTTTTTTTTTTACTAATTTCGGCACCGTTGCCTGAGGCTTATTGTACCTAGACCCACAACTCTACTGAACACACGCACACACTGCAGGAGTCCCCCGTTTACTGGGTCAGGGTACCCTGGGGCTACTACAAGACTCCACACACACACACTGGGACAATGGACAGACAACCAGTCCCCTTGAAGAGGTTCGAATTAAATCCCCCTGACTTCACGACCGGGAATTGAACCCGGGCTATCTTGATCAGGAGATAGAATTAATTCAGCAACATGGCTTACATTAAATACAACAATATTTCCTTAAATTTCGGGATTCTTTTTTATTCCTTCGCGCACATTAATCAGGTAACATCAGACAAACGTTCAATCATTAACATCAACAGCTCAGAAAACAGATATACCTGTTTCCTAGAAAGTATAGCTCCAGAAAGTATAGCTCCAGAGCAATGTTAGTTACCACGATACATTCATAAGGTTATTAATTTTGGATTTGAATATATCAGTCCGAAGATTAAGCCAATTTTTGCACACTCTGAAACACAACACTTGTTACGTTAACTGTGCTCGGTTATCATGCTTTCCAAAGGAGACGGAACTTATCACCACTCCAACAAGCAGATCCGGGTTCGGCAGAAAGAAATGACAACCAATGACAGATCGAGGCGAAGGTAGTATCACGCATGCGCGAAGAATCGATAAAACATAAAATCATCACATCGGAAACCCAACATCTCGATATAACATTCTGTCGGATTACAATGAAACGAGACATTCCCACTCATACCATTACAGTATAAGTCCTTATAACTCTTATGGAATTGCATGAAGTAACTGTACTTCCATCTAGCGGTCGTTACCAAAAATGCCTTTTCAACGGTGGAGACTCTGGTGGTTGTTCTCATTTTATGTTGCCATTTCATAACATGGGAATTGCCAATCCGATATATATATATATATGTGTGTGTGTGTGTGTGTGTGTGTGTGTGTGTGTGTGTGTGTGTGTGTGTGTGTGATCAGGGGTAGAAGGCGAAAAAGTTTTGTGAGCGACTTTGCAACTCAGGGCGGAAAGCCCAAAAAAGGGATGACAGTAAATGCAGCAACAGGGTTTTGAGAAGATGATATGATGATGATGATGATGATGATGATGATGATGAAACAAAAGTTTGATACTTGATTCTTATGTATCTAATGAACTAGCTAACAGTACTTTATCCATGCCTACTTATCGTTACCATGAAAGAAAATAGTACAAATGAAATAAAGTACAACTAAAAATAAGGCAAAAGTAAGATCTCTATCTCAAAATGTATATAAATTTTAATTGTAAACAAAATAACTTATTTAAATGTTACATTGTAATTATTTATTCACAAAACGCAACAACTAAGTTTATTCTGCTGACAGTGCTGATATACATAAACTGACGTCAACAACACCTTCTCAGTTAATGTAATAACTATACGCACTGTTCAAACAGATATTATAAATCGTTAAATACAGAATCAATAAACGGATAAAAGCCATCTATAGAAGAAAGGAAGGTACACAGAATTTTATCCGATTAAGAACATAAGTTTAGGGAACAATTAATTTAAACATCATTTAAAAATGGATTGTGGGTTTGGTAATCGAATGTATGGTTTACACATTCAATAATAACGGTTAATTCATTTATTGTATTTTTGTATGTCCATAAAATAAATTACAACGTGTGACGGTTTGGAAGAATTTGTGGCTTTTAATTGTAATCCTCTTACATGTAAACAAACTTTTGATAAAAAGATACAGTATGCAAAGAAAAATATACGGTATGTGGTTAGAGAAATTCAAAGCGAAACTGGCAGGAACAGTGTGGTAATATTTTATGAAGCAGCAGTAGATCAAATTTTGCTTTGCGGTAATAAAACGGGTGATGTTACAAAGTGTGTGAACTTCAAAATACCAAAGGTCGAATTCACATTCCTGTGCAAGAGAAGGAAGTGTTCCGGTGAGAATGTAAATAATGATACATGATCGGAACTAAAAATATTGCATACGCCACACAAGATCAGCGAATAAGAGTAACGATTAACGAATCACGTAACAAATTATAACTGAATGTTTTGTTGCAAAAATTTTAAGTTATCGATTAACTACCCAAAGGAAGGAAAAACCATGGCAGACATTAAAAATAAAAACGTGAACGGGATAAACACTTCATGAATAATTATGAAAATCATTGTAGTAATGATGAAAATTGTTAGAGAACATAAATTGAAAACATTTCTTGGAAAAATACACCGTCGTAGTATGATAATGACAATGCACACTTTTTTGTCAATTTATTTTATAGGAATTCAACAAAACAATCAGATTATGTGGAACATAACTTTCAACAATTCAAGTTGAGGACATACAACTTAAAATGTAAATAAAAAATTATTGAAACAAGATATCTGGATGTGATTTTCTGCATGTTAATCAGAAACTGTCTCTAAGTTTTTTGTAGGAATTGTGTTAAATTGCTAAAATGCACTTTTGGTTTTTAGGTGTGAATTTTGTTGAAATCTGAAATCTCAGAGTGAAGGAGATGTGAATACCTCAGAAGATGGCACAATGTGTATGCTGGTTTATCGAGACACGAACAGTAGTGGTACAGTCCGCGTCACCGTTTTTGGCGTGTGAAATAAGTAATGGGAACTTTGAGTGCGAGTGTTTTACATTTGCCGCAGTCAGTCTGACAACTGTGTTTGGCAAATAGCTGATGTGACGTGTATATGAAGTGGTACCATTCTCACCTGCACTAACAACATGCTCACAAACTGGGCACTATATATCTAGGACACACGCCCAAAACGCTGGCGCCAGCTATAAGTCCATTCGCAGTGCCGCCTGGGAATTTAACGTGACGCGTTCGGCTGTCCACAAAGTCCTTTACAAGAATCTGAGGCTGTACGCGTACAAAGTTCAGCTAGTGCAAGCTCTTCAGCCAGATACTCGTCCACTTCGCACAGCATTTGGTGTCGACATGCTGGCAAGAATTGACGAAAATGCACCTTGCACACGTTCCATGTCCTCCATACTTATGCTTTGCTTCCCAGTGCCTTTCTACCACAGCATACTCCCAGTCTCTATAAATTTTCGATGCCACTCCCGGATTGATGACCGTTATGGCTCTTCTTTTCCATATTTAGTTCGGAAGTAATATTGCACCTGTATATCTGATCGAGTCTCGATAAACCAGGATATATATTGTGCCATATTCTGAGGCGTTCACATCTCTTTCACTCTCAGATTTCAGTTTTCACCAAAATTCACACCTGCAACCAAAAACCTTATTTCAACAATCCAACAAAATTCCCATAAAAACTATGAAAATTTCTGATTAGCATGCAGAAAACCGCATCCAGATATCGTATCTCAATTTTTATTTACATCCGGAGTTGTAAAGGTTTCATATGGACACACTGTATTTGCAAAGTGCACGGGAAATACGAGTAACTTAAACGTAGCTAGTACTTCTTCATTCTGTGTTTATGATATTGGAAAAACAAGGTAATGCTATTTTGCCGCACTTGCATGACCAAATGACATGGAACTTAATGCCTTTTGCTGACATGCACTATGTCAGACAGGGAGGCTCGCGTAACGACCAACGATATACGGTTTAACTTCAGTAAAATAGTTTTGTGTAATATTTTATGAATACCGTTACTAATAGTTTAAAGGTTTCCAGATTATTGCAGTCTTAACGAAAATTCTGCTTTCTCTGTTTCTGAATGTGACCGATATCACAAATTACATGATAAGCTATCAAGTTCCTCAAGATCTGCAAGAGCTCAAAAAATGGAACAAAATTGTATCAACTCGAATTTACAGTGAAATTTGTTTCTAATGCATCATTCATCCCTCTATGTACGTGTATATAAAACTGAAACCACAGATTCATTGATGCCATCATTGCTAGAATGTCGCTTTTTATCGTTATCACAATAATTAAAATTAATAATTTTAGTTGCTATCGTCAGTGTTCTTGTCATCGGCATAATTTTCTCATTATTGTCATAAATAATAAAATCTAACACTGCTATCACAGCAATTTATAACGTACCGTTGCCATCATAATCATTTATACCTAGTTATTCTCAGCATAGCCATTAAAATTCATCATTGTCGCCATCATAGTCAATAAAACGCATCGTTGTCGTCACATTGTATAATTGTCGTTATCATCACATCATTTATCGTTGACGCCATCATAATTTATAGTCACTGTCATAATTATTACTACTCGTCATCATAGTTATTACATTTCATAGTTATCATCATCATAGTGGTTAAAATCACCACTGTCATCACAACTATAATTCATTATTTTCGTAATCATAATCATTATAATGAAATTTGTCACAAGAATTACAGTTGTGATCACATTAATTCATGGTTACCGTCATTGCAGTCATTAAAATTCATCGTTGCTGTCATCACAACCATAATTCAATAATTCACTGTTGCTGTCATCACAATCATAATTCATATTTTTGTTGTCACAATCATAATTCATATTTATTGTCACAATAATAATTCATTGTTGCTATCACAATCATAATTCATTGTTGTTGTCATCGCAATCATAATTCATTGTTGCTATCATCGCAATCACAACTCATTGTTGCTGTCATTGCAATAATAATTCATTGTCTCTGTCATCGCAATCATAATTCATTGTTGCTGTTGTCGCGATCATAATTCATTGTTGCTGTTATCGCAATCATAATTCATTGTTGCTATCATCGCAATCACAACTCATTGTTGCTGTCATTGCATTAATAATTCATTGTCTCTGTCATGGTAATCATAATTCATTGTTGCTCTTATCGCGAACATAATTAATGGTTGCTGTCATCGCAATCTTAATTCATTGTTGCTATCATCGCAATCATAACACATTGTTGCTGTCATCATAGCCATAATTCATCGCTGCTGTCATTACAAACATTCACAGTAAAGTTATAATAAGTCATTAAAATTCATCTTTGTCATCACAATCATTAGAATTCATCGTTGTCATCACAGTCATTAAAATTCATCGTTGTCATCGAAGTGAAAATCCTTCGTATTTGTTATAATTTGAGACGAGAATTCCATGCAGATGCACGTTTTTATAGGAATATAGGACATGGCTCAAACTTAGTATTTATCCATTTCATTACTTTCCGGTTCAAAATATGTGTACCTTTTCCGTGCATATTTGCATGTTTTGGCCTTTTTTAAAAAAAACATGCATAATGCACATTTTAAGCAATTTTAGCTTAATAATGCACATAATATATTATATTTTACAGTGCATGAAATTCTCGTCTCTAGTTATAATCATTCACTGCTATCATCAAATTAATTATAATTCATCGTTGTCATCATAATCTTCGTAATTCATTGTTGTCATCGTAATAGCTCATCATTGTCGTCATAGTCATAAGTAGACCTACTAGTTATTGGAATTGTAATATATTTTGTCGTTGTCTTCATCATATTCACTATAGTTGGCCTTTCGGTTCATCACAATCATGATCATTCATCGGGAACGTGATCACATAAGAGATAAGTTTTCAAAAAGTCCAAAAGTTCTATTTATTTTCGTTAAAATGTTAAAAACAAACATCAGTCACAGTAAACTTCTAAAAAATACTGATCAAAACGTTCGAAGCACTCTTTTCTCGTTCATATTCAATACAATTTTTCTCCAACATTCGTTTCGCACAAAAATCCGTACTAATGTAAACCTAACTTCATAACGATGACATTGTTATAGGAAGGATCCATTAATGTTCCATACAACATTGATTTACCTCCGTACTGGCTAAGTGAAATCCCGTATTTCAGCAAAGACATATATAATTACAGAAGATTTCGAAGTTAGTAGAGAGAATTTCCAATGTATTCCGGGAATTCTTGGGGGGATGAGACAGTTTTAGAGCTCATCTATTCTAGTTAAACTCATCAGACAGGACGGTAGGCGCCTGAGAACAAGGATTCTTCTCCGTCTGCCTGCATTCCACGAGATATTACAACACCTCTATGATTAAACTTAAATCCAAATATCCGTGACATGGAAACCGACCAATTCTCAAATGAGAGTTATCAATAGGTACCAACTATCCGATATAAGAAACAGTGTAACTTATGACGCTAATTTTTTATCACCACATAACCTTTAAACGTACAGTAAATGTTAATTCCTAAAGAATGTTACTCGAAAGTCAGTTTGTTTTCGTTTCAGAACTTTCAATAATCGTATTCAATTAGGGGAGACTCGGCTAATTTCGCAATATTAAGGAGTAAATCTACCATATTTTTATCAAAATGTTTATTGAAAAATATTATCAAGGTATGTAGACATGGACGAAATCTTTCATTACCAAATGAGAAAAAGAGACCTATTACAATGCAAATATATTTAGTTGTACATACATTACATTTGAAAAAGAACTCGGGTAACTCCGCAACAGTGCGAATAAATCCGCAATAGGACTTGGCTAATTCCGCAGTAGTAAATAATTATGAAATACATTATGAAAGTAACATAAAAGGAACAATTTATATGTAACAACGCTCACTTTCTTCACAGCTGTGCAGCAAAACACGAAAAACAGCCAACTTTCGATGTTTCACTGTATTGCCGACAGAGGTGTCGACCAATATCCTTGATTTTTTTTTCTTTAAAAACTTCTCAGAACTTAAGTTCACGCTATTGTAAAGCCGCAGTAAAATCATATATGCACTACTGCGGAATTACCCGTACTGCGGAATTAGCCGAGTTTCCCCTACTTCCAAAGTAGAATGTATAATTGACGAAATATCACTTACAGCATACTAGACTTTATCATCATCATACTCAGCTTCCATGAGTTGGGCCCATTCCAACTTCTTCGTCAATATTTTCTCCCTTAGGATCTCATTCCCCTATTTGTAAATTTTGTTCTTTCATTACTTTATGCATATAGTTCTCCATTTAATAAATTTTTCTCTTATTCTTTTCCATCTTGGTGGCCAGTGCATGATTTTCTTGTACATCTCACCTCCAATATCCGTTTAACATGTCCATACCATGACGTGGAATGTCGATACTCTAACGTAGCGTTTTTCAACCTTTTTCATCATGTGGCACATTAAAGGGTTAATTTAAAATCCTGCGGAACACTCATATAATCTAAAGCTATAGTTTCCAACCACATGGGAATTTTGAGGGTTTCAGGAAGGAATGAGGAGTAGACTATAAAATGTAAATAGGCTAAATGAGTTAAATGGATATGCATTAATATATAAAATAAAATGTCTTCAATATTAAATGCATTGTTTTAGTCAACATGGGGGGGGGATGATAGTATGATAAATGGTGAAAAGGCGTGTGTGGTGTAAAAAAAGGTTGAGAAGCACCAAAACAGAACACATATTATTCACCAATAGAACTAAAACAGTTTTTTGTATTTTATTTGAGGTTTATGATAGAAATGTAAAATAACGTGTCGCTACGCCTCCAAAATCCACTATGTGCATTTAAACAGATTTTTCAGGAGAAATAAAAACGCATTAGGCCTATCAATTTTAATTTCCTTGATTTTCAAAGCTACTTTCGGTGTAATTTCAATCATTAGGCCTACATGAAAAATAATAAAATTATACAGAAAGTAGCTCTATAAATTCAGGGAATTAAAAGTGATAGCTAATGTTATTTTCTTTATCCCGAAAAATCTGTAAATGCACATAAGCTCAGCGAATTTTGTAGGCACAGTGAGGAATTATAGAAAATTATTACAATGCAATATTAGTGTGATAATTATGGTATTAGATCTGTTTTCTTAATTTGTCATTTTAGGAAATATTAAAACATATACTACATTATTGCATGTTTTGGCAAGGAACGAATTTTTTTCATAAATACCAGTAAAATACGATACTTTTGAAGGTTGGTACGATATTCTAACTAACTGATAGTGCGCTCAGTCATTCTCTTCCCTGTCCCTCACACACCCACACTTTCTTTACAGTTGACTTGAGCCTCGTTCGCTGAAAGTTGACTCTTGTGAACTCACTTTTTTTTCCTACTCTTTTCACTTTTATTTTTACAATTTTTGCTATGGCAACCTTTACTATATTTATTTTCTCGCGGCACACCTGTTGAAATTGAGTATGGCTATCTAGAGGTTTAGCCATCTCATATAGGTCTACTGCTTTTTTATATCTTAATTTACAGACAAAATAAAAAAAAAATCTGTGCATATAATCCTTTCTCGTGTTATCTGCAGCAGCGGCTTGTATCATTTGAACTACAAAGCGGACTTCTCTGATTGGCTTACATTTTTTAACTGAATTACACGATGTTTTGTATGATAAGTCCACGGACAGGACGTTGAGAATCGTGCCTAAGGGAAATGAATACTATTTGATGGATTTCCCACCACACAATGCTATAAATATGGAGGACGATATTTTATTCAAGCAGTGAACTTCTGTAATTCAACACAACCGTCCCTCTCTTATCTATAGCAATTCAGATTTGTTGTTGTGTAACAGACAGACCTCAACGCGACGATCTCTCAAAGTCAACACGGATTTAGTTACTTCTGAAACGTAGAGCCTGTCAAGATTTTTTTGCAATTCATTTTGAAGAATATTTGACAAGAATATTTTAATACTCATTTCTCCTCATGACAAGATCTGTATCTTGTTTCCTATTACTAAAAAAATGTAGACTATACTATATTATTGACCGATCAGAACGAACTAAGAAGTCTACAGTGGTTCAAATACAGTATAACTTGAACTTAATTTGCCTATTCATATCACAAGTGATAAAGAAATGGTGCAACAACAGGGTTTCCTAACTCCGGTACAATGTTTAATTCATCGTGGCATAAGTAAGTACTCCGCGTCAACTCCAGGGATTTAATGGATATTATTTTCTCCGACCGCTGGATTCCCTGGTTCTTTTAGTAAATAAATTGACAGCTCCATTGGGTTGCTAGCCCGGCTGTCTGTGAACATCATAAAAAAAATGTCAACACAAAGAGGAACTCGGAAAGGGTGACCCATTCAGTCCACTATTATTCAATTTGGTAATAATTGAGACGATTAAAGATATCAGAAATACAAAATGATATATGATGGGAGGAAAGGAAATAAAAGCAGTTTGTTGTGCTCACGACGTGATCTTGATCTCCAACAGTGAAGCTCATCCTCAGTAATTTGCGTATTAGCTGTAAATAATATTTTTTCCTATCGAGAACGAAATCTTTTTGTCGTCGGTTAGGCCTATTAATTAAATTATTAGCACTGTGTTTCAATTATTGTATAGTCTCTGAAAAGTACCGATGGAAATTGTGTAAACACTTATTGGTACAATTTCTTCAGTAGATATGTCTCGCCAAAGAAAATGTGTTGTTATGCTGCATAACTGTGTTGAAACCTCTTTACAAGAAATGTACTGTATATCTAGACAATTTGCTACAGAGCTCTTCAGTATGTCACGTCCAAGTCAACTTAAAAAAAAAAAAAAAAACTTAACAGCTTGATCAGATCCTTGCTTTTGTCTGAGACTAAAATTATCTGTTTGAGTCTTTGTCATATTGATAGTAAGTTTATTTGCATTAAACGAAATTAAGCTGTCCACAGTATTAATACTGTCAACAATCAAGTCATGTAATACTTCACACACAGTGACATCATCAGCATATAAGATAATCCGTTCAGGTAACCAAAATTACAAATCATTAAATCACATAAATAAAAACGTCTTGAGGATAGAACCTTGTGGAACTCCAGTAGAGACAATCATATATGAGGAACGACAAACGTTTTATATCTCTTATAAATATAATTAAATATTAGTTTATCTGTATATCAAACAGCCGAATAAATTAACTAGATTTACTTTTATTATTTTAGCTACATTAGAAGCTACATAAACAATTCATTTTAGTTATACTACGAAGAGGAGTGATGTGCCTTAAGAAGACGCCTATGCAGGGTGGAAGGGAACCTATGACATTAATTCACAGTGGTAATAGATGAAGTCAATGCGAACAAGTTTTGTCAAATAAGCTTTTTGATACGTCCAATAGTTTTGAGAGTACGAAATGTAACGTGTTGCAACCTGCAACACTCCTTAAGGTCATTACTCCGCAGTGGGGGTGAGTATGACTGCAATCATCCACTCCACAAGATTTGCGAGAGAAGAATGTAAACAAAAACATCTCATCACTTACATTTCGATAAACTTACTATAGATGCAAACGTAAAGTATTGAATGAATTAATTACGCAAATTGTTTGGTTTTTAACATTCTTTATTACGCTACAACCTCAATAACTCTTACCATGAGACTTATCATTCACAGCATCTGTTACTTTTTTGTTTTTTACATAATTACAAAAGGGTAAAGCATGTACATTTTTATAAAACAAAACAATTTCCATTACATTAATTTATGTAGACTCAAAATAACATTATTACGAATACACATTCTGCAACTCAGTCTCCATTTAAGTTATTATCTTTGAAGAAATTGAAAATAAATTAATTTGAAAAAGAAATTAAGTTACAGTAATGTTAAGTAATATGTTAAGTGGTACAAAGGTACAATAATTAGATCGAAATGTATATGATATGACGTTTTTCTTACATTCTCCTCTCGCAAGTCTTGCGGAGTGAATGATTACAGTTACACTCAGCCCTACTAAGTCGCATGAAAAGGGGTAAGTTATAGTGCTTCTTGCTTAGTAAAGGTTCTTTGTTCCACATGTGTTCTATGTCCTCCATTCACTTATTAAAAACTCTTTCGTTTTCACAATTTCTGATACATAAATCTACTCTACTAATATAAGAGAAAAAAATGTCACATATTAACAACAACAGTCACTTAAAAGATCAGGGAAACATTCTCTCCCTAAATTATTCCATATTCCATACTGTGTAGAACACACAAATTTGAATTAACTTCACGTACGGAATGCACATTAACATTGTAAAATTTAGTACGTGCTGGGCATTAGATAAGCAAGTACCACACTTTATGTAAAAATATTCCTTCTAGATTCCTTTCTTCGTTATTATGACTTAAAAAGCTAAGGAAAGAAGTTAATGGGAGCTGTGATAATGTCTGTTACGTAATACAAGTTTTTACGAGTTTTTTAGCGTCTTGATGGAGGGAAAGAACTTTTCAGGTCGTTTAATTTCTCGGTCGGACGCTATATCTGCCAGACACAGTAACCAACACCAAAAAGAAAATTAAGAACAGAGTTCATTTTGTGTCACACATTAGCTCGCAAGGGATAAGAACAATGCAAACATCAGAACCTCAAGTATGTAGTTTGATTTGCTTCAATTCTGTGCACTTCTCTGGAAATTAAATGCATTTAATATTTTATAATCCGCTACAATCAATCCGGATTGCATTATGTATTATTTTAGTGAAGTTGTTTAAATTCGTGTTCTTAAACATAGGTGTGTTTAGTAGTAACCTTAAATTTCATTCCTTAAGCATAAGGTAAGTTTGGTAATAATATATCAAACTAGTTAACGATTAATTTTTGGTCCTACAGAATATATGTTATGGTAACAATGATTATTAGAGGAGAAAAATTCGCTCCGGCGCCGGGGATCAAACCCGGGTCTTTGGTTCTACGTACCAAGTGCTCTAACCACTGAGCTACGCCGTAGTTCAATCCACAGCACCGGATCGAATCATTGTTACCATTGCAGATATATTCTGTAGGACCAAAAAAAATCTTTAAGTAGATTATACTCCCAACAGTGTATATTACTGTGGAATCCCGACCACCAAGTCACTCAATTGAGTGTGCTCCTTGTAAAACGGCAGTTGACTTAATATATTATGTCAACATGTATGTCGAACTTGGAGTCAAGCCACAAAGGGAAAAACACTAGAGGAGAGGGATTCGATCCGCTGCTGTGGATTGAACTTCGGTGTAGCTCAGTGGTTAGAGCACTTGGTACGTAGAACCAAGTGCCCGGGTTCAATCTCCTCTAATAACCATTGCTTTCAAACTAGATTCAGATACTGATATTAAAATAATTATAATCTCTCTGGTTCTTATCCTGTGTTTACCAAGCCGATTCTACGTCCAATTTCTGAATTCGTCAACTTTGGAATTTCTAACATTGTTGAATATTCTATTTCTGCTACTTTTAAGTTATTATGTCTATATGCAATATTCTTCGCAATTTTAGAAATTAATTACGTTTATTTCTTACATCTACATTTATATTAGCTAGATAATTCAACAGTAACAAATATAAATGACACTCGGGAGCAAATTAAACGCAGAATAAATATAGGAAATGCGCATTATTATTCGGTTGAGAAGCTTTTGTTACTTAGTCTGCTGTCAAAAAATCTGAAAGTTAGAATTTATAAAACAGTTATATTACCGGTTCTTCTGTATGATTGTGAAACTTGGACTGTCACTTTGAGAGAGGATCAGAGATTAAGGATGTGTGAGACTTAGGTTCTTAGGAAAATATTTGGTGCTAAGAGGGATGAAGTTACAGGAGAATGGATAAAGTTACACAACGCAGAACTGCACGAATTGTATTCTTCACATGACATAATTAAGAACGTTAAATCCAGACGTCTGAGATGGGCAGGGCATGTAGCACGTATGGGCGAATCCAGAAATGCATATAGAGTGTTAGTTGGGAGACCGAAGGGAAAAAGACCTTTGGGAAGGCCGAGACATAGATGGGAGGATAATATTAAAATGGATTTGAAGGAGGTGGGATATGATAATAGAGACTGGATTAATCTTGCATAGCATAGGTACTGATGGCGGGCTTATGTGAGGGCGGCAATGAACCTGCGGGTTCCTTAAAAGTCATTTGGAAGTAAGTAAGTAAGTAAGGATAATTCAATACCTAAACTACTTCTATGAAATTATTATTAATAATTTACAGTCTTATCATTTATATGATTCTAAACTTCGGGCAGCATTATCTCTAACTTCTTCATCTCTGATGTTTTAGTCTGTCTTTGTAACCAATACTAGCTTCTTTTACATGGGGGGCTTTCCTGGCTGTGTGGTCAGCATGATGAAGGATCACCGCGAAGACGTCACAGGACAAGTAGATACAAGACATGAGACAAATATCCAGTCCATGGAACGGAGATAAATCTCCATCCTCGCCGGGAATCGAACCACGAACTGCTTGATTGAGAAGGAAACGTACTATCCTCAGAGCTACGAGATCTAACAAATCTTCGATTTACGTACATATCTATGTTTGTAGATCAAAGCTTTCAGACACATTTTTTACGTTTTACCTAAGATTTGTAAATCATCTTCTTCATAAGGAAACGTGACTTCACTTACAGCAAATAAATAAATGATTTAATTTTTCCTAAGTCTGTGCCGTTCTATAAAATTGCATAACTGAATTAATTATTTACCGACAGTCTCTGCAAACGTTGGCGTAATGCACGTAGAGTGGCTAGCGGATCCTTGCATATGCAGGTCAAATACAGTTTGGTTTCGATAAAAGCGCGCAAGCTAATTGTGAAACGGCTGTAAATCAGTGCAGTTTAGAATCTATTCTGTTGTGTTGTGCATAGTTACATAGTCACTGCGTGAAAGTGTAGTCTGTAACCTAGGCTATACATGTTCAAAACATAGCCTACGGAAATGATAAGCAATCGCGTAGCAGAACAAGACGAAAATTTAAATGTAAATTTCCTGAAAAACCAGTTCCGCATAGAAACACAATATTAAATTTTGCACACTGGTTTAACACAACAGACACTGTGAATGTCAGGAAGATCCCAATAAAAATCTCGTATGTTTACCGAAGAAAAGAATGGGTGGATTAGGAATCAGACACAATGAACAATACTTCCAGCAGCTGCTGTTAGGAGGATGAACACCGAATTTTTTTCACTTGGTTATGTACTGACGCTGTATCAACTACGAGGTTATTTAGCGTCGATGGAATTGGTGATAGCGAGATGAGGCGGAGGATTCGCCATAGTTTACCTGACATTTGCCTTACGGTTGGGGGAAACCTCGAAAAAAAACCCCAACCAGGTAATCAGCCCAAGTGGTAAAAGAACCCGCGCCCGAGCGCAACTCTGGATCGACAGACAAGCGCCTTAGTCGATTGAGCTATGCCTGTGACTAACACCGAATTCTGTTATTACCTAAGTCATGATCAGGTGAAGCCGTAATACAGCATTTCATAATTTTCATAACCATACTTCCCCGCTCATTCACATGCACTTATCATTACGAAAATGCTAGAAACATGTACGAATATTCGCAAAGAAAGAATATCATTAAATTCTGTGTATACTTGTACTGGGCCATCATTTTGTTTTTACTAACATTTCTAATATTAACCTGGCTATACCTTTGGATTAACGGTTGACAACCGCAAACACTATGTTATCCCCTTCCACGACCGGAGTTTGATACAAACAAATCATTTTACTAGATATAGTAGTACATCCATTTACGTAAACCAGGAACTATTACGATTTTCAATTTGATAATTTTCGTTAGGTTTTTATTTATTCAAAATGCAGTACAGTATTAACAATAAGTGTTTTTACTTACTAACAGAACTATCCAGGCGGACGTATTCATTATGCAATGTATAATATACTGTCTACAGCAAATTAGCATACAATATGGAGAGTGGATTTAAATTGAAAAATAATCAAAATCTGAATATTTCAATAAATTGTTGAAAATGATGGCCGTTCATTTCTATACGGGTTTCAGTTCTTTTTTGTGCATATTATCGAAAAAAGTTTTAAGCATATCTTCTGAAATTGAATGTATTGTTTCTGGAATGTAATTATTTAATTCTTATATTATTGTAGGATGTTTAACAAATACAACTATTTTACAGTAACCCCAAAAGAAATCATGTAAAGCATCAGCCGACATGGGGGGGGGGGCATAATCCTGTGCCTCTTGAAATAATAATTCTTTACCTACTCTAAAACTGAGCACCTTACTTATGTATTGTAATCACTTCACTTCTGCCCGATTCATACAGATAAATCTACTCAGATTGCTGTCTACTGTCCGTCCTGTATGTCGCAGGGTCGTAGAAAGGGGGAAATTAAATGACAGTTACTTAACGAGGCCCTTTTATTTAAATTATTTTAAACAGTTGCATAATATTACGTAGACGTGCAATTCCTGACAGAAAATGTTTTCAGAAAGGAGCTGACAGCCCAGCCACTAGCCTTTACAGAGGGGCGAGCAGAAACGGGTGGGGGAAACTGGGAAGCGACGTAACCAAACGGACACAGTACCTGTGCGAAAATATGATTCAATAATGAATTCACTTTATTCACTAGAAAATACGACCATACAGTATTTCTGGAACGTACTATACTCACTCAATACTGTATACTGTGACTTAAGACGATTTTGAATGCATATGCGACCTAGGGTGAAAGTTCACTAGTAGAAGGGATGGGAGTCAAGTACATCAAAAACTCAGGCACAATAAAAATTGAAGTAAAAACAAAATGATGTCCCTGTATTAACCGGTGAAAAAATTGAACAGTAGCAAGCAAGATACAAAATTGTAGAAATAAAAAAAATAATAAATACAGTAGCTAATACTACTATATTCTGCTAAGAATTCATAAAGGACCCTGGTATTAGCTTATATCCCTGTAAGTAATTACATTAGGCATAGACACTGTAGGATTCACATGATAGGATGTCAACTCTATTCTGGGTCTCCGCCTATGGCAACACATAGTCATAACACCTAGTCTCGATTCTAATCTGAACCAGTGGCTTTCATACATCGACATAATGGAACAATATTTTAGAACACATTCGAAATAAAATCAAGTCAAACAAAGATATGTGATAGATTTCATCACTCACCATCTCCGTGGACTGCAATACAGGAGGATCCTTCCTCCTCCTCCATCTTTTCATAAGTGACACCGCGGTGATTCCCCCACCCAGGTCGTTTCTGCAGGTGCTACCAAAGCAGAGCTCTCATACGATCTGCAGCCATCAGCCTCGACGCCGGTCTAATGTATTGTACGACTCGCACGCGGCATTACCAGCCATTACGTCCCGATAAAAAACGGACTGACGTAAGGGAAGTTCAATATAAGCTGCACGCGTTCGCTGACATGACATTTGTCCATTTAGATGGAGTTTTTCGCATTTGTATGTCTAACGAACGCGGATAAGAAAGGGTGAAAATAAAACGGTGACCTATGTAAAAATTGACTCATGCTAATATTTCTTATTAGAAATAATTATGTATAATTTCGAAATTTAATGACAAACTAACCATTACATTAGTTTATGACATATAGATTTGTACTTAACAGAAGTTAATTTAGTAGGTTATTTAACACTATTGCATCAAGTACAAAGTTATATAGTGTCGATGAAATTTGTAATGAGATAAAAACGAGGATTGGGTTTTCAGTTCTTATTTAATTCAAGTTCAATTACTTCGAACCTGACGATACTGAAGAAAACATTTAATTGTTTACATGTAACTGCTGTGTCCGGTTTCCTCGAGTTTCCTGTAGCCGATATACTTTGAACTTCAAGTTTTACAGCCGAACTTTCGCTTCTTCCTGATGACAAACCTGTAAATTCTCGTAGTTTCGAAATGTTAGAGGCAGTAAATCTCAAGATACGGTTGTTAATCCTAAATTATTCTTCGAAACCTAATTACAGTGAAAGTCTAGGCTCTAGTAACTTTTCAAATTATCACTATTTTGTAACAGCCTATTCTCCAATAGCAAAACAAACTTCAGCCGAGAAAGATTAAAAAAGAAACAAACAAACTTGAAAGTAATTTTTTGCGCAGTATAAATGTCTAAATACCTACAGATAGTCAAATTCAGTCTACTGTCTAAGTTCATACAGAAATCTAACTGAACGGTAAAATAAACGAACTGTGCATCTCTCCGACTTCCTTCAGTTTTCACATTATGAGTTCTTTTAGTCCATGTTTATTTTACTCTTAAAATACCAGTAAGCAGTAATTGCAATCGCTGTATTCAGCCTTCAAGTAAGACAACTCTGATAGAAGCTATCCTATCTGGTTTAACGTTTCGCTCCAATGTTTGAAATTCCATGGCCACAGTCGCATAAATTCCAACAAAAACTCCGCAGAAAGATAATATGACACGATAATGAAGTTCACTTTTTCACACCATATTAGCGTAAAAACAAGAAAAAACTTTTTGAAATGCGTCCAGCATAACCCGACATACATACTTTTTATCTGTAACTGCAAGAAATTATAAGGAAAGGCCTGTTTACACTAGAGAAGTTTTAACTCACTGAAGTCCATATAGGTCTGTACCCTATCAAAAGATCTAATCAAGGTTAACATGAATACAAAGTTACCATGAAGTACAAGGAGATTCAGTGCAACTTAAGCAGAGACCATGGTTTCGTCACTCTGTCAATCCGTCTAGGAAGATTTTTTTTTACTTTCTCCAACCGAAATATCGTTTGAAATATCAAAAATGGGTAAATTCTGTGAAGGAAAACTGACTTCCAGAAACGTGGCTGTCAATGTCAGCTGCAAGACACAAATAACAGGTTTGAAAAATAGTGTAAATTGTTCTGGTCTACTACAGATGTTTCATTACATCTCTGCCGGCCAGCGACTTAAATTTTAAGTGGTTTATCTCAGTAGTGGGCGCCAGAGTATTAATAAATATGACAACCTTTTACCGACTCTCTTCCCTCTAACCGCAAAATGTGATGTTGTACAGAGGTAGAGATAAAATAATAGATCAGTAACACTAGGGTTCCTGGTTGGAACAAGTTACCCTGTTGAGGTTTTTTCAGGGGGTTTCCCCCAACCCACCAAGAGCAAATGCTGGGTAACTTTCGGTGCTGGGCTCTGGACTCATTTCGCTAGCATTATCATCTTCACATCATTCAGACGCTAGATAACCATAGCAGTTGATACAGCGACGTAAAATAAACCACCTACATTCAGTCTAGGTGACTGATAAGTTATGAGGTTTCTATATATTGGAAAGAAAATATTTAGTTTTGGCTAACGAAACGACAGAAAGTGGGGCAATACCAACTTCATTTATCACAAATATGACTTCAATTCGCAATAATCTAAACAGGAATAAAATGAAATGACAATGAATTTGGTGGTAGTAGTAGTAGTAGTAGTAGTAGTAGTAGTAGCAATAGCAATAGTAGTAGGAGTAGGAGTAGCGGTATCAGTAGTATAGTAGTAGTAGCAGCAGTAGGAGTAACGGCAGGGTAGCGGTGGTAGTAGCAGTAGTACCAGGAGTAGCAGTAGTAGTAGCAGTAGGAGTAGGGTCAGGGGCAGAGGTAGCGGTAGTAGTAGTACTAGGAGCAGCAGCAGTGGTAGTAGTAGTACCAATAGGAGTAGTGGTAGCAGTAGTAGCAGCAGCAGCTGTAGGAGTAGCAGCAGGGGCAGCGGTAGTAGTAGTAGTGGTAGTAGTAGTAGTACCAGTAGTAGTGGTAGTAGTAGTAGTAGCAGCAGCAGCTGTAGGAGTAGCAGCAGGGGCAGCGGTAGTAGTAGTAGTAGTAGTGGTAGTAGTAGTAGTAGTAGTAGTAGTAGTAGTAGTAGTAGTACCAGTAGTAGTGGTAGTGGTAGTAGTAGTAGCAACAGCAGCTGTAGGAGTAGCAGCAGGGGCAGCGGTAGTAGTAGTAGTAGTAGTACCAGTAGAAGTAATGGTAGCTGTAGTAGCAGCAGCAGCTGTAGGAGTAGCAGCAGGGGCAACGGTAGTAGTAGTAGTAGTAGTAGTAGCAGTAGTAGCAGCAATAGTAATAGTAGTAGTAGCAGCAGTAGGAGTAACGGCAGGGTAGCGGTAGTAGTAGTAGTAGTAACAGTAGTAAGAGTAGGAGTAGGGGTAGCGGTAGTGTAGTAGTAGTAGTAGTAGTAGTAGTAGTACCAGTAGTAGCGGTATCAGTAGTATAGTAGTAGTAGCAGCAGTAGGAGTAACGGCAGGGTAGCGGTAGTAGTAGTAGTAGTAGTAGTAACAGTAGTAGGAGTAGGAGTAGGGGTAGCGGTAGTATAGTAGTAGTAGTAGTAGTAGAACCAGTAGTAGTGGTAGCAGTAGTAGCAGCAGCAGCTGTAGGAGTAGCAGCAGGGGCAGGGGCAGCGGTAGTAGTAGTAGTAGTAGTAGTAGTAGTACCAGGAGTAGCAGTAATAGTAGCAGTAGGAGTAGGGGCAGGGGCAGAGGTAGCGGTAGTAGTAGTAGTACCAGGAGCAGCAGCAGCAGTAGTAGTAGTACCAGTAGGAGTAGTGGTTGCAGTAGTAGCAGCAGCAGCTGTAGGAGTAGCAGCAGGGGCAGCGGTAGTAGTAGTAGTACCAGTAGCAGCAGTAGCAGTAGTAGTAGTAGTAGTAGTAGTAGTAGTAGCAGCAGTAGGAGTAGCGGCAGGGGCAGAGGTAGCGGTAGTAGTAGTAGTACCAGGAGCAGCAGTAGCAGTAGTAGTAGTATCAGTAGGAGTAGCGGCAGGGGCAGAGGTAGCGGTAGTAGTAGTAGTAGTAGTAGTAGTAGTAGTAATAGTACCAGGAGCAGCAGTAGTAGTAGTAGTAGTAGCAGCAGCAGGAGTAGTGGTAGCAGTAGTAGCAGCAGCAGCTGTAGGAGTAGCAGCAGGGACAGGGGCAGCGGTAGTAGCAGTAGTAGTACCAAGAGCAGTAGTAGTAGTAGTAGTAGTAGTTGGAGTAGCGGCAGGGGCAGAGGTAGCGGTAGTAGTAGTAGTAGTAGGCCGTAGTAGTAGTAGTAGTAGTAGTAGTAGTAGTAGCCGCAGTAGAAGTAGTGGTGATGCTAGTAGTCGCAATAATAATTCAGTAACAAATTAAAGAGATAAGTGTTAGATTCCCAGCATGGAATTAAATATTTCTCTATCTCTCTAAGGACCTACCTATGGTAATTTGTGCTTCCGTGTACAATATTCAACTATTTTAATCAGAGATATCAATTATTTAGACGTGTGTAGCTATGTTTCACATTTTCATTCACAATGAGGGCATAAAAAAGCCAAAGGGCCGAATATTTGGAATTCTGTTATATTTCTTGAAGCTCTGCATTAGGTGTATTAGATACATTATGGAATCTAATTTAGTATATCTGCTTCATGCATCTTGGTGAAAATCCTTTTAACCATATTAAACAAATGGACACCTGAGGATAATGACTGTGATACGAAACGCAGTGTTGATAAGATCATTCGTACGATAAAGATCTCATCCATTTACCAAAGACCCTTTGGTATTGTGACAGTTCTCTCTGCATAACATCAGTCATTGTGTGTTGTTTCAAATTTTCAACTTCGAACGCCCGGACACACAACCGTGAGTAGTAGCAGGATGACTGAAAATCTTCCAAAGAAGATCATAGTGAGTCTGTGTCACTTCATTTTCCAAATTTGAACTCGTTTGTTTAGAGTAAAGTGCGCGTTTCTAACTATGTGTAAGGTAAAGTTATGTGCCTGATTCCAAATACAGAAGGAATGTCCTTATGACTCTAGTAGTACATAATGTCATTACGTCGAAATAAACGTTCTCTCCTTTTTTTTAGTTTTTATCCTTCCTATTGATTCATTCTCATCACCGCCATATTTTCTGTTTTCTTTCTGGGTTTTCCTTCCATCGATTTCTGATCTGTTGCTCGAAACATTACAATAATTCGCAGATGAATTTGTACGTAGAAAACTTTCTAAGGAGAGAGACGGTAGACCAGTAAATCTTATCTAGGCCTTTCTATGCTTCCCTTTCGAAGCAAGTCATGCCAAAAAATTTCATATGATGTACGAGTAATAGCAGTCATGGAACAACTAGACCATCAAAGACGATTTCATCACCATCATCATCATCATCATCATCATCATCATGAATGAATATTTTTCTGATTATAATTAGGAAGTTTATAGTGTCAGTCAAGCGTCTTACGGATGATGTGATTAATATGCTTCTGTCTGAAATAGATTCAAGCCTACTGCTTCATGAATGGTGAAAGTTTTTTCAGTGAACATTAAATCCTAGAGCACTAACGCGCTTATTTTTATGATGGTTGCCTGTACTTTGCACATCAATTGCATTTATATTTCGAAATCCATACATTTAATCAGTTTAGCAATGTTATTCCTTATTTCTTTGAGCTGAGATAGCTGCATCATTATGCAGGCAAGTATTGGCTTTATTATCATAGGCTATAGGCTATTATAAGGTTTAAATTTTCTCTTACATTTTATTTCAAAGTATAAGAGTGCAGTGATTTTTCATCATTTTCACCATGACAGCTTTGGATCATACAGACAGATGTGTTCAGTGCTTTTTCTTCCATTTTTTTTAGTTTTTCATATTTTAATACAGTATATAAATATTGTTATGCTTCGTAAGATATACATGATGTACCATTTTAGCCATTCTAGTAATTGTGGTTTTTTATTTCCTAAAAACTATAATAATAATAATAATAATAATAATAATAATAATAATAATAATAATAATAAAAGACAAAGTATATGATTATGTCTCGCGAACAGAATATTGTACG
The DNA here is from genome assembly GCF_040183065.1 of Periplaneta americana. NCBI lineage: Eukaryota > Metazoa > Arthropoda > Insecta > Blattodea > Blattidae > Periplaneta > Periplaneta americana. Next base: position 71,437,038 of record NC_091121.1, read on the forward strand.
AAATGGAAATATAAAAATTGCAAATTTGTCCTTTGAAGAGATGGAAAAATGCAAATACCTGGGAGCAACAGTACCAAATATAAATGATACTCGGGAGGAAATTAAACACATAATAAATATGAGAAATGCCTCTTATTATTCGATTGAGAAGCTTTTATCATCCAGTCTGCTGTCAAAAAATCTGAAAGTTAGAATTTAAAAAACAGTTATATTACAGGTTGTTCTGTATGGTTGTGAAACTTGGACTCTCACTTTGAGAGAGGTACATAGGCCAAGGGTGTTTGAGAATAAGGTGCTTAGGAAAATATTTGGGGCTGAGGGGGATGAAGTTACAGGAGAATGGAGAAAGTTACACAACACAAAAATGCACGCATTGTATTCTTTACCTGATATAAATAGGAACATTAAATCCAGACGTTTGAGATGGGCATGGCATGTAGCACGTATGGGCGAATCCAGAAATGCATATAGAGCGTTAGTTGGGAGGCCGGAGGAAAAAAGACCTTTGGGGAGGCCGAGACGTAGGTGGGAGGATAATATTAAAATGGATTTGAGGGAGGTGGGATATGATGGTAGAGACTGGATTAATCTTGCTCAGGATAGGGACCAATGGCGGGCTTATGTGAGGGCGGCAATTAATCTGCGGATTCCTTAAAAGACAGTAAATAATTAAGTATAGTAATAATAATAATAATAATAATAATAATAATAATAATAATAGTAACTCACTATCTTTTTCTTGAGAATGTTTTCATTATTATTATTATTATTACTATTATTATTATTATTATTATTATTATTATTATTATTATTATTATTATTGTACCTTACCACCTAAGTCCAATATACCGAATCTTCGTATTAGCGAAGAGTACGGACGATGTAATTCGGCCTTGGAGATGGCGTTGGAATGGGTTGCGTTGGACAGTCCTACTAGGGGCGTGTGTGTGGCGCTGAGCAGTTACTTACTCAGTTCGTGAGATAGAGATCTTGATGTCCTAATGAGAGGAGAATACCGCTCCGGCGTAGTAAAGCAGTCCCGTTAATAACACCGGACACGGGAGAGTAATTCTTTCTGAGCTCATTTCGCCATTGATAACACTCCTGCAACAGAGTGTGTCAATATTTCGATAGGAATTACAAACAATTTCCATTACTATGACAGCATTCCTTCTTCCCGTTGTTATTTTAGTGAAATTAAAATGTTCAGTCCACGCCAAACATAAACATAGCCTTTCCATTTACAACACTAGAGAAATCGAGTTAGATTTCAAGCAGGATGTAAACTCAGGAACTGTTTCTGTGTTCCTTTTAATTTTTTGTAATGCTAACTTCATGATCAGAGAGTCCTGTTGCTTGTGAACGTATAATCTTGATTCAAAATCCTCGACAAAATGAAAACGAGCCTGAAGTCGTCCCTGAGAAGTTTGATTATTATTATTATTATTATTATTATTATTATTATTATTATTATTAGGAACCGGATTTCTAGGCTTTTAAGAATACGATTTTAGGTTTTTGAAATAGGTAAAATAGGTATTTTTAGGTTTTATGTCCAACCTGTGAAAGGGGTAGCAAAAATTGCCTGATCGTTAAAAATGTATCCTTAAAGTTATTCTTAAAAAATAATTATATATGTATTAAGGCAACATGGAGCACGAAACTGACCTCTTCAAGAACCAAAATATTTATCAAAATTTATAAAATTCGAAATTTTTGCTCCTTCCCCTTTAACATTATTTGTAGTTTCAATAAATTATTGTAACAATCAGCATTTTATCTAATATAATTTGCTTGTATATAACTAGATAAATTTCAATTTTCAATAGAAGAAAGGTACAGTACACACATAAATTTGGAATTAAATTTCTTCAAACTTGATCAAGAATTATTTTAGAAAGTAACAAACAAACAAAACAATATTATTTGCTGGTACTGTTCCTGGTTGCAATATATGACCAAATACTTTTCCAGATTCTCAACTGAGAAGTTTTTTTCTATTGTCTCTCAAAATACATTTGAAGGACGAAAAGGTTCTTTTGACAGCACATGATGGCACAGGTGCAAATTTCATCGCTGCCACTGCAGCAGGTACCCACGGTAATTGACAATTGAAGCTTTTCCGCTGAAGAATGGAGCACACATTTTTCATTTTTTAAAACCCTGGATTCCTCTGCAATACTTTCTTCAGTTTTAATGTGACGGCTTCATCCACGGGTCCTGGTACTTGTTTCTTTAGAAGCGAGTCAATGATATCAATTGCATCTTTCAGTTGTAGCGACGAAGATTCCAAGTACTCAATATATTTTGGAACGTCACTGAAATGTGCCTCGAGAAAATCAAGGAAACCATAGATGTTTTTACTACTAAGAACATATTTTGCCTTAGGAATTGAGGCAGCCTCCTCCACGTCGAGTTAGCTCTCTCTCTCTCTTTCTCTTTCTCTCTCTCCCTCCCTCCCTCCCCCGACTCTCTCTCTCTCTCTCTCTCTCAGGCAAAAGTGCTACTGCCTGACCTATGCCAATAATAATAATAATAATAATAATAATAATAATAATAATAATAATAATAATAATAATAATAAAGTGTCACTTCCTTGGCTCCGCTCGTTCAGCTTGCGCATTTTGTTCTCATCTACTTATTACCCATATATACGTGACATCACGTTTCTGCGCCATGCTTCATCAACTTTTTCTCGGTTTCTTGCATTAGTCACGTTCGAATCTCCGAGTCAGCTTGTTAGACTTCTTTTGTACTAGATAAATGTTTATCATTTCCATTTTCTTGCTAGTGTTCCTATTTATGTTATACTAGCCGTACCCGTGCGCTCCGCTGCACCTGTTAGAAATAAATATAAAGTAATTACATAATTAAAATAGGACGTTTGATCCAGAGAACAACTTTTACAACAGCGCAAGATAATCTGCTTGGCTCATTACCCAATTTTTTTTGCATTGCATTTATTGCATATATATTTTATGTATTTTAACACGATTGAATTGAGCATAGTTAAAATTTGAATTATAAAATAATGGATTGCTAAGCTAACATACTATTACTGCATACTAAATCAATACACTCTCGTTGTTCGTTAATTCTCTGAGATTAAAATGAGTGTACATAAATATTATTTTAAGAAATACAGAAAACGAATATACAAAATAGCCTATCAAATTTTCTGTGCATAAGAAGCTATTTTAATCTTACCTGTCCTCGATTTACTCAGACGTTACTGTAATAACATTATAGCATTATGTCCATCTAGAGAAAATACACTTTTCAATCGTGAAATAATAGGCTAATTAATTATACAAATCGGTTAATTTAGCTTCTGATATTACTTCATAAAAACACAGAACATTCTCTGTATGCTATGTTTAATAGCTTTCGATTGTTGATGTCCAAGGCCCCTGTTCCGATTGTTGTTGTCCAAGGTCCCTTATAGACGAAGTCATTTGTTCTTAATTCATTGCACCATCTTAGATGGCGTTATTTTAATTTTAAAACTCATTAAATATCAGTCCTATCAAACTTTGGAAAAAATAAAACTTAACGGAAATCATTTTTAAAGAAACTTTTGTTATGTAACATTTTTCACAAAAATCAATAATAAGCGAGATATTTCGATTTATTTAATTCAGGCCCCCTTATAACCCCCTTTTAAATAAAGTATTTTGAATGCCATATAGCCTAAAATCTAAGTTACAACGAACTTAATTTATATTCCAATTTTCATATAAATCGGTTCAGCCATTATCGCGTGAAAAGGTAACATACAGACAGACATACAAACAAAAATTTCAAAAATGCGATTTTCGGTTTCAGGGTGGTTAATTATATATGTTAGGACCAATTATTTTTGGAAAATCGAAAATTACCAGAAAAATTTCGGCTACAGATTTATTATTAGTATAGATTTTGAACCTCACCTTTGTTGTAGCTTGCATATTGTTTGTTCTTTACACAACCTAATAGATTTTACGCTTCGTTGATATTCTGCAGTCCTACTATGCACTGCGTTTAATCTAGATCAAGGGTTGTTTATAGCATTCTAATGAAAAGCAACGCTCTACAACATTACCGCTCTTTTCCAATTCTCTGTGCACTTCACCTTTTCTGCGAGATTTTTTTTTTTACCCCATAGTCCATAGTAATGCCGAAATTATCCTCTATTGTGCAGTAGCAGAGAGAATTCGCCAGGAAGCAGGTTTCGCTCAGGTCGTCGGCATTTTACTGTTACATATTGAACACGGCTGCCGAGGAAATAGTGTAAACCAGGGATACAGAACTGGCGAGAGAGGGGTGGAAAGCATGGGGAAAGCGTTGGTTCCCCGTCCACCGGCGTTGAATGACGTCACTGTGACCCGTACGCAATCACGTAACACAGACACTGAATACAAATTCCCTCCTCTACCAAGTCAATGACGCAAGGGTGGAAGGAAGGGATGAGTGACGTATTTCGATGAGTGACGCAACGCCACAATTGGCACCCACTTCTGCAAGCCTGGTGTAAACATTTCTCTTGGATCGAGTACGGAAAGTTTTGTGTTTTATAATATGGACAATTACACAGGTTCAAGGAATGTCAAGCTTAGAGTATTAGAATACATCTGACTTCCTTCCAGTGCAGTTCAGTTTAGTTCGTAGCAACGCAGTGCATATTAGAAGAGTGAATCTTCTTTTATATTTAGGCCTACATTACGAATAAATTGTACAAACGTGTCGTACTACATTTACAGACATATTCTGGCATTCAGCGATCATCTAATTAAAAAAGTCAGAATTTAACGATAAAATTAGAGAAAGAGACCCATTTCTAATAAGAACATACATACATACATACATACATACATACATACATACATACATACATACATACATACATACATACATACATACATACATACATACATACATACATACATAAGTATTCTGCCCCAGGGCAGGTCTTTCACTGCCCCATACAATGTCACACACCACACAAAACATTACACTAGTCTCTTCCTTAATTCTTTCTCCAGAAGTTCGCAGAAGATGCTACTTTTTCTATTGAAAGCTTCCTTTGGCATTGCTATTCTTCTTGTTTTGACTTCCTGGCAGCAGCTCATGTTACTGCTCATAGTACACCTCAAGTATTTGAAGCTGTTCACTTGCTCTACTGTATCATTTAGTATTCGCAAGTCTACCTTCTTTATTTTTCTTTCGAAAACTATGATCTTCGTCTTGTTTGCATTTATCTACATCCCATACTACTCATAACTGTCATTTAGTTCCAGTAGCATATCCCTTAGTATCGTCTTCTCTTCTGCTAACAACGCCATATCATCAGCAAATCTTATGCACTTTATTCTTCTTCCTCCTACTATTACCCTCCCATGTTCTGAAAACAGTTCTTCACTAAATCCTCCAAGTAGCTGTTGAACAGGGTAGGTGATAAAGGGCGTCCTTGTCGTACTCCTCTCCCTATCACTTCCTTCAGACATTTCTTCTCCTATTCTGACTTTGACTCGTTGTTTCAAATAAAGGTTACTGAACAGTCCCCTGTCTTTCCAATCCACATCTATTTTCTTCAGGATGTCCAATCCACTCTGTGAAACGCTTTTTCTAGATCCACAAATACTATATACACTTCTTTATTCTTGTCTAAGTATCTTTCGCCGATAAGAAACTTAAATAATTTTCTAACTGAAGAAGAACTCAATGACTGATCTAGATCATTTGTAAGGGATACAGCACGAATTTAATTTAAATTCTCTTCAGTGAATTTAAAATCAGCACTGTGCATACTTATAAAGTGCGAGCTCCATCTTGCGCAGTATGGCGTAAAACAATCACATAAAATATGGAACGCAAAGTAAGGACTAATGTTAACATAGAGTTTTCTCCTAAGAAAAAAAAAACCTATAGAAGTTTCTATAGGAACATTATTACGTCCCTATGGAAAAGGATAAAAACCAACACTCTACTGGAGGAGAGCTCTACCGTAGGCCTACGTTCACTCTCCTTACAGTCTCTCGTATAACACGTCTAGATTTGCAGCTAGATGCTGTATGAAAGCTATGAATTATCTGTAAACACATATATCTCAACGATCTGAACTTGCAGATTTATTAGCAATAGCAGGATAAAGTGAAAAGCAGACTTCTACTTTTGCAGCTTTTTATTGCGCTTAACATGACGTTATCACTTCCACTTGAGATTTTTTTCCATGGCAACGCCCAACGCTGTTTTCTTGTTCAACTGAGTTTCCCCATTACACAGATCAAGAACTTCTCTTAGTTTTCTAACAAAGGCGGCAGACGAACTGGCTCTCGTGACCGGAAAATTTATGATATGACAAGCGGCTTCATGCACCATAACGTGTACTCGTATGCGGGGTCTTCTTCCTTGCACACTTTAATTATTGTTATTACCATAGTGTATAATTATTAGCATGGTGTAAACATTGTGCACATCCAAGTATGTCGCATGTATCTATGTCACTGTCCCATGACCGAGAAGTCTGGAGATATGGAACTGTAATATTACAAAACCAAGCAAAAAATGGACATTAATCATCATCATCATCATCATCATCATCATCTTTATCATCTTCATCTTTTCCTTCCCGTTGTCGTCATTGCTATTTATTTTATAATATTTGAGAATAGTATCAAAGACGGACATACGCCATATTTATCTAAATTTTGTTAAGGATCGGTCCTTATAGTATTTTTCAAGTTCCTTCCAATTCTCTGCGGTCCGTTTATTTCAGAAACTCATATTTACATGCTTTTATGAACGTTAAAATATGTTGTTACTTTCATAATCGGATACCTTCATGCTAGAGATAAACAACGATCGGGAAAGCAAGACTTACAGCGCCCGCAAAGCCGAAACCCCTCACGACAATGTTCTTTACGTCGTGTCATTGACGTAAAGACTACTTGTGAGTGTTCCGAGACTCGAGATTGATCACTCCCGAAGTCCCGAACGTCAAGCAGCCTTGAATCGCCACAGCTGTCTATACCTGACTGAAGTTTTATCTACTTCGGCAACTGTTATATATGTATAAACAATCAAGTATCCTATTTGAAACATAATCTCTACCTTTCAGTGTATAATAATCCGTTCCCCAATCTTTATTCAATTACTGGCTCTTATTAAAAGGCTAGGAATTTTCTTTTCATGTGTTTGAGATCTAGTGTGCAATCTCAAGTAAAAAGATATTAACGTTATGTTTTACGGTTCTTAGAAATGCACATTTATTAGAGATTTTTTTTTCTGTTTATATAACCATAGGTAATATATAATAGAACCAGAACATTTTGATAATTAAGATACTGTTCTGTTTTGTCTTTTAGTCTCATTTAAACATTTATAATGTTATTTAATTCAATGATGTACTGTATGTTATTCAAAGTTATGAAATCTTTCCACGCCGACCAAATGCTATTTCGAGAATGATGAGCGAGACTCGAAGTGCATGAGAATGACAAGACTCGACAGACAAATGCAACGAACACAGCGAAGGAGAGCGGTAGTTAGTTTTGTTCATCTCTACTTCATGCATACTTTTTTTTCAGCCAATCAGATTGCTGAAAATGGCTTAAAACTGTGATGGCGGCCAGTTAATATTTATATTCTAACGAGTTTGCATATTATAATGATTACGTCCTCTTTTATATCTAAATTTCATTAAAATATAAGGATTTTGGGTCAGCTTGAGTTAAATATGGAGCGCAATAACTGACTAGAAAACGTAAATATATTCCTAAGCAATGGAAACGTGAAAAAGAAAAACGATTCTAAATAAATCCTTCACCAATTAGAATAGGGGTCAAAGAGATGCTTGCGGATGTTCAGAAGTTATTAAGTAAACACTTCGGAAGCGAGTGGAAGGAAAACCTCTGTCTTCTGTGGTATAGTATTGTAATCCAGTAATCCAGAGTCCTGATACAAATGTAGACACTCATAATGGCCTATTTTGAAGATCCTTTAACCATTTCAGGCCTGGTGTACATTATAGCGTTCATTGTGTCCTTTTTTTCTTTTTTGGAATTGTCTTCGATACTTTTAAATATTTTGAAAAATTCAATGTGATAGAAATGGAGAATATTATTTTTGAAACATTTCTATAACTGGATTAAAAGTATAATTTAATATTTTGGAGTCCCAGGGGTCAAAATTGTCTCCAAATTTTTATTTTCTGTGAAGACTTGATTTGGGAATTTTGGATCCCCAGAATGATTATGTGACCAGTTTTTTTTTTTTTTTCATTTTTTTAAATATAAATTGAGGTCTGAAGCGGTTAAATGAACCGCAAGTTTTCTGTGCAGAATTGCATTAAAATAATAACTAAGGAATTGAATAGAAATAACATTCTAAATTTAATTTTCTATATATATATGCTTTCGTGTTAATAACTAGGTTACCTTGTTGACTTGTTTCGGCCTGGGGGCCATCTTCAGAACTGAGTTGTCTTTGCGCCTCCTGATTCCGTTTCCTGTGGGGATGCGTTTGTGTGGTGTATGTGGAGTCATCTAGTGTGTGTGTGTGTGTGTGTGTGTGTGTGTGTGTTTGTGTTTGTGTTTGTGTGTGTATGTGCTGAAACTGAGTTGTGTGTTGAGGATTTGATGCGGACGTGTTTTTGTGTGCCTGTATATTTCGTATTGTCAGTAGCTTTACTGGCATATAAAAGAACTCCTCCGGGACAAAATTCCGGCACATCGGCGACGCTGATATAACCTTGGCAATTGCGAGCGTCGTTAAATAAAACATAATACAATATAATTTGACCTATTCTAATTCGACTTCCGAAATGAAAGAGTCGTCAAGGGTACGAGCCCCCCAGTTTTAGAACAGAGGTGGATGACACGTGGGTCCGGAGGCTCAGAACGCGGTTCCCTCTTCAGAGACCAAGTTCTTAAGTCAGTGTTTGACTTGCTAACTCTCAACTCTCTGCGCTTGCTCAGTAGGCCGTACTGTGGCTTCCGAAGACAGAAGGATCGAATTTGAAGAGGAGGAGAAATAGTGACTGTTTCACTCCGTAATTTCCCTTGAGTGTCTTTGCTCTTAGACATAATTATCTTACTCCTTTCCAAATCCCTCTCATTTTCACTTCCTCCAAGCGTTCCAACAAAATACACGAACTTCGATTTAGTTGGAGATGCGACAAATCTGCAAGGAACCCGAAAGCTCGGGAAGGAATTCCAGAGAGACCAGACGCTGTCAATGAAGGACGAAAACAGCGTTTGAGATGGTCGCGGTGTACACAACGCTTTGGCGAAGTTTAACGCAAAGAGGTGGCCAGAAAACAGAAAACAAACGGAAATATCTTACTTCATTTCGAAAAAATATTTGACTCACCTTGGTACAGTACGTAACAGCAGGTTGGCTTAAGTACTGGTGTTTACGTGAACCCGTATCTACTGTTGTGTGTCACTAGATGTCTACACATACCTGGAATCAAGAAAATACATGTCAATAATGTGAAACTTAATTCATAAAACAGTCAACTCTGGATATAGTGAACATTCGGCTATAGTGAATCTAAATCGTTGGTCCCGACCCGCATACATTAAAAATACATTAATGTTTCCGTCTAAAGGCCGTGTGCATCATTCTCGATCATCTAGCCCGTTTATCAGCAATCACGGAAACATGGTTAATTCTTGACAATGATCAAGTTACAGATGCAGTGCACCGACATTTTCCCTCGATCAACTCAGTACCGTCAGCTGACGGTACGCTCGCATGAGAAAAATCATCTGAGCGCTAGGTTACAGCGTATAAAACAGCGAACGAACGCACTCTGTCAATTATCGCTTCGTTTTTGTTTGTCGGACTGTTTCAAACATCCTTGCAGTTTTCAAATAACAAGTTTCAATAATCATGGAAGAAAAAAAGAAAAGAGCACCGAACTTCTCACAGTTCGAAGTGGGAATTTTTAGAACTCGTCAGCAATTCTACATCCATATTAGAGAATAACAGTACTGACGGAAGTTCTCTAAGACAAAAGCAGGCTACCTGGTTGGATTTAACCTCACAAGTCAACATGAGTTATACGTGTTTACATAATTCCACATAATTTGTAACGTAATTTGTACAGTGGTTATTTCATATTATTGATAATAATTGGGAAGATTTCAGTATACGGATACCTCACTGACAATTATCTTGAAATAGGCTACTAAAAAGAGCAGATTTGTATGTGTTTGTCGAATGCTCATCATCTTGCTTACGAAAAGACACATTTCAGTGCCAATAATTTATTTGGGAAAATTTCAGTATACGGATACCTCGCTAACAATTATTTTAAAATAATAATAAAAAAAAAAGCAATTCGTCTGTGTATGTCGAATACGCATCATCACGCATACGAAAAGGAAGTTTTTAGTGCCAATTTATTTTGTGTGCACAAGGTTGGAATTTTGGAGTAAGAGGGAAAGGAAAGTATCCTTGTTCTGAATTTTATCCATTTATTTTGTGTTCACAAGGTTGGAATTTTGGAGTAAGAGGGAAAGGAAGGTATCCATGTAATTTCTCTTAACTCAAGCGTAAATAGCCTAAGTGTCCAAAACGTCATGTAGGTCCTAATAGTTTCAAACGGCAAATCTATAGCTAGTAAGTGATAATCTCGCATTCTACAAAATTGTCATTTAGTTTTACTATATTATTACCGGCATAGAATAACTACTTTATTATTATGTTAACAAAATTGGACAGTTAGGCCTAAATAATATTTTTTCCTCAAGTAAAGTCCCGATCTTCCAAATCAGAAACATATATAAATCATTAGTCTATTTTGAGAAAAAATAAAACATTTTTATTATTCATCTACAAACTTACTCTTTCTACAATAATACCAATTCTGTTATTTCCGCAGTTATTTGTGTGTTCAAGATACATCATTTCATCTTCAATTCCATCAAGTACGTCAAATCGTGCCGCCATTTTGGTTTTCTCGACTTGACCATGTTCAATTCAAGATAATCGGTCCCACACCCGTGATCAAATTTGATCATCATCAACTCGCTTGTTTAACTTTGATCGAGATTGATACTCCGCAAATTGGCGTTGAAGATGGTCAAGTGCCGACTTAACCATGGTCAAATTTTAATCGAGAATGGTACTCACGGGCATAAGTTTCTTACTCCTTTAGTCAAAGAGCAAAGGTAGTATCAGTGACTCCTAGACAATGAGCTGTAGTCCACACCTGTGGAGTAACGGTCAGCGCGTCTGCCGCGAAACCAGGTGGCCCGGGTTCGATTCCCGGTCGGGGCAAGTTACCTGGTTGAGGTTTTTTCCTTGGGTTTTCCCTCAACCCAATATGAGCAAATGCTGGGTAACTTTCGGTGCCTTCATCTCATTCAGACGCTAAATAACCAAAGATGTTGATAAAGCGTCGTAAAATAACCTACTGAAAAAAAATGAGCTGTACTGTAAATCCAGGCAACGCGTGACGATGACCTTGCCTCACTCCACCGTATAAGTTTTGACATTCTGTTCTCAGGCACTCTACTCTACTGTTATTTCTAATCCTCCACCGTCAAAGGGTTGCCTTTTGTTCTCAGAAACATTTTCATTATGACAGAGTACATGGAAACAACGGAAAATAAAATTGCCTTCTTTTATTAAAAGAGGACGGACATTATTTCCTGCAGAACTGTAGCTCCTAAGAGCGACTGCTATACTCCCCTTTCTTACCTCACCCACCTTTTCTACCAGTGCGGTCATGACGTTCTAGTTACGCTCGGCTGCACTAACATTCATTCGTGGCGGCAGGTATACAATTCGCTATCAAGAATTATAAATGAACAGATACTAAAATCCTTAGGAACATACCTTTAGAAAGTAAGAGAAAAATGAATGAGGGAAATAAATAAATTAAAAGACATGTAAAATAAATTTTAAAATGTATGTGTGCATATAATGTAAGAAGGTCTACCTACATATATATATATATATATATATATATATATATATATATATATACATATACATATATGTATATCGTTCTATTACTAGTAAAGCCGATTAAATCCACTTTTTGTGTAAAATAAGTTAAGTACAGTCCCCGACTTGTGCTCTGTATTCTACTAAAATGAAATAAGTCCGAAATGTTGTGTGTGTGTTCTGAAATTACAGACACACAAAACACATCCAAATGAAATTCTCAACACACAACTCAATTTTAGAACACAAACACACTCTTTGACTCCACATTATACTACACAAACACACCACCATAGGAAACAAAACAAAAGGCACCAAGACCAGCAACAGCCAGTTCTGAAGAAGGTCAATAACAGACCGAAACATGTTCACCAGGTACAGTAATATTTAACACGAGAAAGACATATAATACATATTCCGAAATAAAAGTTCAGTCAGGTATAAACAGATGGCGATACAAGACTGCTTGACGTTCGGGACTTCGGGAGTAATCAATCTCGGCGTCTCGAATCGTTGTTCATGTCTAGTAGACTCGTTCCCAATCTCATTAATGAAATAAGATCTCCATATTGACGATAATAATAATAATAATAATAATAATATTATTATTATTATTATTATTATTATTATTATTATTATTATTATTATTATTATTATTATTATTAATTGGACGAACAGTGCTCTGTGTTTTACATTTCTTTCGAAAAATTATAAATGTACGATAATAATATAACACTTACAGAGAAATGTGAAAGGTGTTGGCCTATTGAAATTTTCTAGGCTAAAAGAGAAAGAGAATAAATTTAATGACAACCAATCGACGTTTAATACGTCATGTCGTTTCTTTTCCATTATTCTCTACTTCATTAATATTCGCTGTTGTATATTTTACTTCCTGCAGCATTGAAAAGGCGATTTTCGTCACAGTTCAAACATTATTTAGATAAAGGGAAACAAAAGCATGCGGTAACCCATCCCACAATACAGCCATTTTGAATAATTACGGGACCATGTGTAGATGATGGATGATACAAAGGCAATAGACAATGGAGCAAATTCAGACTTTCAAATACATTCCCTTCCTTCCTCCTAAATCCTGAGTTACATTCGCAGGATAATTGTAAATCCGTCAAAAATAAGAACATGGCTTATAATGAATTACGTGCTATTCCTGTCGTAAGTAATAAAAATTAAATTAAAAGTTCCAATTCAATTCAAATTGAGAAATTTACAATGTTTAATCTACATCACACCATTACAGTTAAATTTATTTTTGGTTTTAAATTTATCATCACTGTCTTCTTCGAACTAAATAAACGAATCATTTATTTACAGTTACTATGGGAACAAATGCAAATATAATTTTCATTAACATCATGAAATAAATCCGCAACGAAAATATCCAAACAAAACTTTCAACTGCTATGACAGCAGAAGTGTATTCTATTATATAATTCTTCATTCATTAATAGCAACGGAATGAAGTCAAACTGTGCCGGGGGGAATCGCCGAGAATTTTCTTCCCTTCCTGGAGAGGAGTAGTCTATAATAAACTAGTCAAATATTTTTCTTTCTTTCTTTCTTTCTTTAGAGACACAAAATCGCTACTGTTCATAATACCACAGCCTAGTATATACAGTCACGAAGCTCAATACGTAGTAAATATGCATCCATAGATAGTTGCTAACCACTAGCATCGCTAATATCGCCTCATTATAAGAAAATGCGAAATAGTACCGGCACAGTTTATTGTTCCTAGCATCCTCACAACTCAAGCTTCGTGACTGTGATAATACCTCTTTCAAATAATGTATCATTTGCCTTTTTCCGCTTTTAGATCGACATTATAAGTAATTGACAGTACACAAAGTCCTCTATGTTTCAATCAAAACCATACTTACGTGCCCAAGATAATGTTTATGTACTTATTAAATTCAATATATATCAGCGTTTCTCAACTTTTTGATGATGAGGGCCCTTCTTCTACACTTTACTCTTGTGCAAACATCCCCGGCCTAAGATTTAGAGTAGAAAAGAGATTCTCAAATGAGGGACCACGACCGTTTGACATTTGAAGTGATGTTAAGTAGGTTAATATTTGAAAAATTAACTTAAAACAAGCCATACAGTTTCAATGAATTCGTAGTTCTAAAATTTGAGAATAGTGGGGTTTAAAAACGGCGCGTCAGCTACTATGGCTATTTGCGCCCTTATCTAAAATTCTTTACAAAAAAATTTAAGAATAATACTTACTTACTTACTTACTGGCTTTTAAGGAACCCGGAGGTTCATTGCCGGCCTCACATAAGCCCGCCATCGGTCCCTATCCTGAGCAAGATTAATCCAGTCTCTACGATCACATCCCACCTCCCTCAAATCCATTTTAATATTATCTTCCCACCTACGTCTCAGCTTCCCCAAAAGTCTTTTTCCCTCCGGCCTCCCAACTAACACTCTATATGGATTTCTGGATTCGCCCATACGTGCTACATGTCCTGCCCATCTCAAACGTCTGGATTTTATGTTCCTAATTGTGTCAGGTGAAGAATACAATGCGTGCAGCTCTGCGTTGTGTAACTTTCTCCATTCTCCTGTAACTTCATCCCTCTTAGCCCCAAATATTTTCCTAAGAACCTTATTCTCAAACACCCTTAATCTCTGTTCCTCTCTCAAAGTGAGAGTCCAAGTTTCACAACCATACAGAACAACCGGTAATATAACTGTTTTATAAATTCTAACTTTCAGATTTTTTGACAGAAGACTAGATGACAAACGCTTCTCAACCAAATAATAACACGCATTTCCCATATTTATTCTGCGTTTAATTTTCTCCCGAGTGTCATTCATATTTGTTACTGTTGCTCCAAGATATTTGAATTTTTCCACCTCTTCGAAAGATAAATCTCCAATTTTTATATTTCCATTTCGTACAATATTCTGGTCACGAGACATAATCATATACTTTGTCTTTTCGGGATTTACTTCCAACCCTATCGCTTTACTTGCTTCAACTAGAATTTCCGCGTTTTCCCTAATCGTTTGTGGATTTTCTCCTAAAATATTCACATCATCCGCATAGACAAGAAGCTGATGTAACCCAATTCAACTCCAAACCCTGTCTATTATCTTGAACATTCCTAATGGCATATTCTAGAGCGAAGTTAAAAAGTAAAGGTGATAGTGCATCTCCCTGCTTCAGCGCGCTGTGAATTGGAAAAGCATCAGATAGAAACTGGCCTATACGGACTCTGCTGTAAGTTTCACTAAGACACATTTTAATTAATCGAACTAGTTTCTTGGGAATATCAAATTCAATAAGAATATTATATAAAACTTCTCTCTTAACCGAGTCATATGCCTTTTTGAAATCTATGAATAACTGATGTACTGTACCCCTATACTCGCATTTTTTCTCCAATATCTGTCGAATACAAAAAAAATCTGATCAATAGTCGATCTATTACGTCTAAAAACCACACTGATGATCCCCAATAATTTCATCTACATATGGAGTTAATCTTCTCAAAAGGATATTCGACAAAATTTTGTACTACGTCAACAAAAGTGATATTCCTCGAAAGTTACTACAGTTAGTCTTGTCCCCCTTCTTAAAAATAGGTACGATTATGGACTCCTTCCATTGTTCTGGTACAATTTCCTTTTCCCAAATTGCAAGTACAAGTTTATAAATTTCGCTAGATAATGCCTTTCCACCCTCTTGTATTAATTCTGCTGGAATTTGATCAATACCTGGAGATTTGTACTTTTTCAGATTTTCTATCGCAATTTCGACTTCAGAAAGTGTGGGTTCCGGTATGAATGGCTCAGCAGTTTGTATTTGAATTTCGTCCTGATCATTTCTATTTGGCCTATGTATATTTAGTAGTTGCCCAAAATAGTTTTTCCATCTGTTCAGGATTGAATGAGAGTCTGCAAGTAAGTCACCATTCCCATCCTTGATCACGTTTACCCTTGCCTGATATCCGTTTTTAAATTCCTTTATACCCTTATATAAATCTCGAATGTTTTTATTCTTGCTATTTGTTTCTACCTCATTCAGTTTTTCCTTCAAGTAATCTCTCTTTTTATTCCTAAGTGTACGACTTGCTTCCCGTCTTTCATTGAAATAATTATCTCTATTCTCCACAACTGGATCCTGTAAGAATTTCAATTTTGCCTGTTTCCTTCTATCTACTACAATGGAACAATCTTCATCAAACCATGGTTTCTTTTTCTTAGTTTCATGATAACCTATGCTCTGCTCAGCTGCAATTTTGATATTATCTCGGATATTGTCTCACACGCTATTAACATCTAACTCTTCCTCAGCTTCGTCAGCAGTTGCTAAAGCAGCAAACCTATTTGAAATTTCAACCTGATAACGTTGCTTAGTTTCCTCGTCCTTTAATTTCAAAATATTGAATCTACTAATATTAGCTTGTTGCTCTATTCGCTTGGCTACTGATAGTCTTTCTCTTAATTCTCCAATTACCAAATAATGGTCAGAATTACAGTCTGCCCCCCTGAAAGTTTGAATGTCTACTATACTAGTGTGCCTTCTTTTATCTACCAAGATATGATCTATCTGGTTATGTGTCATTCCGTCTGGAGATGTCCACGTATATTTAAGAATAATACAGCATACAAATGAACTACTGTATGATATTCAAGCTATTGAAAGTAATTGAAACTCATACGTCAATGATCTATTTCTCTTGTTCTTCTTGTTCTTGTTCTTCTTCTTGTTGTTGTTCTTCTTCTTCTGCTACTGCTGCAAGGCAGCATGTAACATAGTAAAATTCCTTTGCAGAACGAAAAGTTACATCTCTTGGTATAAAATTTCTGCACATTTAAAGGACAAAAGTAAAATTCTTTCAATTGTTTATTATCTTAATACACTTCTCTCTTAAACAGGCTGAGTATATTGGGGATTCTGTCAATGGCTTTCCCAAAACACGCTATGAAATGTTTCATATAAAATAATTTTTATCTTTTATGATTTGAGGCTTTCTCGGCGTTGGTTCGCTAATATGTTTTCGCGGGATATCAGCCGAGTTAAAATTTTGGAATGATCCAAGCTTTCAACTGCTATCTCAGCCTAACATCTATATAACCCACGACTTTTCTGTCCAGACACAACTTCCCTGAAGATAGCTGCAGAGATAGCAGTTGAAAGCTTGGAACATTCCAAAATTTTAACTCGGCTGATATCCCGCGAAAACATATTAGCGAATTTTATCTTGAAAAAGAAGCAAAAACGAGCAAAGTTGTATTTAACTTTTTTGTCTGAAATATGTCAAAGAATAATCCCCTAAAAGTAATGACACTACTTACGGTTCACCCTGTATAGGCGGATTATCCTTCTGTATAGGAATACACTCGTATGACTTCGGCACGCGTAACAAATTGGTTTATAAGAGATGCTTAATACTGTAACAATGAGGCGCTCTTCACTAACGGCAGTGACTATCTGGCTATATCTGGGAGTTATTGCAGATAGAAAAAGAGACCACATACTAAACATTTTCGTTAATGAATTTCGGGACACGTGAAGTAGGCACTTTTCATTTGCGTATGGCTGGCTTTCTTTTGGTTTTCCCTTGTTATCAAATTTCATAAAACTTAAATTTCGTCTCCTCGATACTGAGAAAGAAAAAATTAAATGAAAAGAGAGGGTAAAAAAGAGGTGAAAACCCGTGAATTCGATACCCACTGCATATTAGCAGGCAGCGCATTTGTGTTTTCAAACGTACAGCGGATCGAGTAGTTTCTTCTGGTACATCTGTTACATAACGTGCATGCATAAGCAGGGTAGAATTGTAAGCAGGTACGAATAGACTATGAATCATAGTACAATACTGTGCTCCATCGTCAATGTTGTTTATATGTAAAACACCAAGTTACGACTACATTGTGATCTGATTCTAATACTAACAAGTTGCATTTTCATTCAGACTTTTGTGTTAATATTATTTTAATTTATCAATCTGTGTTATATTGTATTTCATTTTGATCTTTATTTTGTATATACTTATTGTGTAAAATGTAAATATTGGTAATTTGTATATTATTTTTGTTGTTATAATTGTGTTCCTGTAACGACTTGTGACGTAGGAAGAACATTTTCTTAGCTTAAATTTTTACTGACAGTTATGCTAAAATATATTAATTTCATAATATTAGAATATATGTTTTAGTTTACCGTAACGCAACTAATTTTGTTAAATTAATTAATTGTATATATTGTATTTAGAGAGTATATAGGCTACAGTTAATGCGTATCATGTTTAGTATTATGTTCTATAATATATAATATATATACTAGTTCAGTAATTTCATCGATCTAATTATTCTGTGGTGTTTGGGTAAAGAGAGATAAGTCATAAAAATGAGTTCGGAGATAAATGAAAATTAAACTTGGAACCCTTATTACAAATAATTTTTAGAGACGTTTAACATAGTAATAATTATAAATTGGAAACTTACCACTGCAATTTCACCTAAATTGCAATGTTAATTATTGTTTTTAAATATTTGCAAAAATTAAGTAAAGTCTCCTACTCCACGAAACTTATTGCATTCCTGATACAAGTAACATTAAAGAAGCCGTGAAAAAATCAACAAGATTCCAGATGCGGATGTTATTACTGCAATTTGTTATATAAATAATATTGTTAAAATATTAAAATGAAAAATAAATCATTACATAATCTTACCGTTTGTTTTAAGTTCGCATTTATAGACTGGGGGGAAAAAAGACAGACGTATATCACGGCCTGCTGGAGTATAGTAAACACAGAAAACATTTTATAGCAACAATGTTGAAGAAAGATATTTTGGTTTTCCGAAGTTGCCGTCATTAAACAGAAACCAACATGGAGATTTCATTGCAACTAATTAGAAATTCGTCTTTCAGGTATGCAATAAACGATCTTCGCGCAAAATAATGTACGATACACGAGCGGTATGTTTGTTTTCATGTTCTCGGAAATTAAAAAAGCAATACTACGTTTCGCTTGTTCAATCTTTTCCTCGAACATGAAAACGTCAACATACCGCTCTTGTAACGTATATTACTATTCTACACAAATAAAACACATCAACTGCTAGTATTCTTTGATTTTAACACACCCACTTGTATAATTTAACTTGTGTGTTCATCTGGGGAACAAAATTCCACCTGGACAAAAAAATGACTTATACCCCTTTACCCGAACACCACAGATATTCCCTGTCATGCTGCTGCTGCTGTTATGGCGCTACAGCCCAATTTGAGCCTTGGCTTCCTCAATGCGTCTCTTCCAATATTCTCTATCTCTGGCCTTCGTTTTCCATGCCCTTATCCCTAGAATATTCACGGCGTCCTTTCTGACTTCATTCTCCCATCTTTTCCTGGGCTTTCCAACTATTCTTTTCCCACGCATTTGTTGGGTGAAGGACCTTCTTGCTATCCGCTTCTCATCCATTCTCACTACATGTCCTGCCCACTGTAATCTCCTAAATTTAATAAATCTGGATACTTCCATATCTTTATATAACTGATATAACTCAGAATTATATCTTATTCTCCATCCTTTCTCATCTTGGACTGGGCCAAAAATCCGTCTTAAAATCCTTCTCTCGAAGCTGTTCAATCTTTCCTCCGCCTTACTTAGCATGGTTCATGTCTCACAACCATAGCACAATATTGGTCTTATTATTGTTTTATACAATCGTATTTTGTTATTCCTATGTTTTGTTTGGGATTTCAACAAGTCGATCATCGAAAAATAGGCTTTGTTAGTCCGTAATATTCTTTCTTTTATCTCCACTAATTTATCATTCTCCTTGTTTACTATGGAACCCACATATTTAAAGTTTTCTACTATTTCAATATCAGTATTATCCAGTTGGATTTCCTGTCATATGTAGCACTAATATTTTGTAAAGCGCTAGTTTCGCAGAGTTAGTGCGTTTATGTAGTTAAAAAGTAGCTAGACAGACCATTTCAATTTAGTAGCAATCCCACTTACAGTTGTTACGCTCCATTATGTACCAAACTAGGTTTCACCTTTCGTAGCGTCCTGACGTAAGCATTTAGGGTTAGAATTTGAACCCTGAAACTCCAGGATATACTGACCGATAGCTTTCCTAACTTGTTTGGGAACGAAAATGTGCTGCCTGCATATTAGTTGTTGAAAATAAAATAGTTGCTAGCGATTGAAAGTGTTTGACGCAAGCGACGTATAATAACAGAAGAAGAAATCGGGCCAGAAACAATAATCTCGGCTTCCTGTTACAAAACCTGGCCAAATGAATGCAATCCAGGTGTGGCAACCGCACACGTCATGGAGTTGTCAGGTTTTGTTTAGTTAGGCCTTTTCTCCGCGTCAGCTTTTGTTGGCCACAGGACCGGCATTTATCAGGCATTGTGCAGGTTGATTTGATTCCAAATCAATACCTTTGGTTTTTTTTAATTTGGTAAGTGAATTAAATTCCTGGAAAATATACACTTCACATTTTCGAATTCACAATTTGCAGCTCAGTCAATTGTGTAGTATCAAAAATACATCTTTTGCTGATATGTATTGTTCCAGATCCAGCAATTTCACTGAAAGGCAAATAGCAATGGGGAGAAAGGGCGTATTTACCACCTCTCACAGAAATTGAAAAAAAAAGAGCGCATTTGCCTCCTTTCACAGAAATTAAAATCTATTCTCATCTATTACATTTTTTCATGCTACACTAATGTTAATTTCACTATAGGTAATTGTTTTGGGTAAAGGAATAACGAAATATGTAATATGAAGCTTAAGAAATTTAGAAAATACCGGAAATAGAACTGTATTATAAAGTAACTAAATGTGCCATGGTAATTATTTTATTTACACTCTTGAACTAAGTAGTTCTTAAAACTCGAGAAGAAATTTAAATTGAAAACGAAATTCTTATATTAAATCTACTCAACGATCGATATATCCATCATATAGTCTAATTACTGATATTTTAGTGGGATGTTTCCTCTATTTTTAGCTTACAGAGATTATGTTAATATATGAGGGACGTCCAGAAAGTAAGTTTTTCTGGGTCTGTTTACAGAAAGAAAACACAATTTCATCCAACGATTTATTGGAACAAATACAGCAGTTGTTGAGCTATTTTTCAAAATATTCCACACCGAAAATGAAACATCTGTCATGCAGTGGTATCAACTCTAGTATCACAGTTAGTGTCCTGCAATGTTCGGACTTGAGAGAGACAACCAAAACATTACAAACTTTGTCTTATTTCATATGAGAAATTAATCGCAAGATCTGTGCTAAAATCCTTAAGCAGTTGAAACACGAAAGTGTGGAAGTGGAGGAGAGCGAATATTTTTATAACAAGGTGGAACAAACACGACAAGCCTCCTTTTACAGAACGAACATCGACGAATCTAGAACTTCACCATATTCGACAAACTTGAACCGAACATAGTGGCTATAATGCACGACGCTAATCCCAGTGTCGTAGAAGTCTTTCGCCTGGGATCGGAACCAGTGTTTGGTAACTATCTGCACCTCTTTGTCACTGTTAAAATGCTGACCGGACAGGAATTTCTTGGAGTGTAAGAAAAAAAATGATAATCTCTGGGAGCGAGATCCGGGCTGTAGGGTGAGTGTTGAAAACCTCCCAGCGGAACTTCTGTAGAAGACGACAGAAGGAAGGACGAGAGGAGAGAAGGGTGAGGATGGAAGGAAGGACGAAAGGAGGAATGAGGATAGAAGAAAAGAAAGAAATAGGCGGGAAGGAAGGATATGAGGAAGAATTACAGAAAGATGATGAAAAGGATGAAAAAAGGAAGAGAATAGAAAATATGAGGAGACAAGAAATGAGAGAGTAGAAGATGAGAAAACCGAGGAAAGAGCAGAGAAGGAAGTAGAAAATGAGAGCGAGGAAAAGAAGGAGAATATAAGAGAACGAAGAGAAGTGGAGAAGAAAAGGAAGGAAAGAGCAGAAAAGAGAAAGAAGATAGTTGCAAGTTGAGGAAAAAAGAATGAAAAGGCAACAAAGTATGATGAAGGAGGAAGTTGAATAGTGAAGAAGCAACAGACAGAAAAGAAAGTATGAAAATTCAGAAAAGTTGCCCAAGAGCAGGGGGTAAAGAGGATACAGAGAAGAGAAGCGAAGAGGAATGGAAGTAGAATGGAGAGGAATGATAATTGAGATGCAAACAAAAGAGGAAGATTACAAGAAGATAAAGAAGAAGAGTGGAGAGGTAGGGAAGAAGGGGAAGACATTTGTTGGAAATAGATAGTCACTGAACAACAAGAATTTTGCTTCCACTGAAAACAATGTGTTTCATATGGTTTGGTGTACGCTGAATCCAAAAATGCATCTCTTTTCTTCGTATCACGTAAGGTTTTTAAGATATACTATGATTTCACTTTTCGATAAGTACTCTCCCAGGAAACATCTGGCGCGAGTTGGGGGTTGTAAACCAAAACAAAATCTAATGCATTTTATGAGTTTATGATTTATTTCTGGTTTCTTATGGTTGTTGTCATATTCTTTTGTACTTCTAATAAATAAACAGATATTGGTCCCTTCTATTAAGTAAATTTCAACAGTTTAAAGTGAAGTCTACGCAATGAACAAACAAGGATGTGATTTTCAGTATTTGAAAGCAAAGTTTACCATTTTGAGTGAAGACAAATTAAAAGAGGGCATTTTCATCGATCTACAAATTCACAAAGTTATGGCTGAATCTTTGTTTGAGGAAAAACTTTTCGTTACAGAAAAATTGGCATGGCGCACTTTCAAAGACGTTTGCTCAAATTTCCTTGCAAATTCTAAGGCAGACAATGACATAGAACTTGTTGTGAAAACCATGTTAAGTGCATATGATAAAATGGGGTGTAATAATATGTCTCTCAAAATACATTTTTTACATTCTCATTTGAATTTCTTTCCTCCTAACCTTTGAGCGGTAAGCGACGAGCATGAGGAAAGATTTCATCAAGAAATATCTGAAATGGAAAGGCGGTATAACGAAAGATCATCATCCAGTATGCTTCCAGACTATTATTGGTTCTTTGTGAAAGGCAGTCCCGAGTCTGGTTATAAACAGAAGTAATCTAGAAAATTCTTTTAAATGCTAAGTTCAAATTCCGAGATTTTTCTCATTATACGCATGAAATATTTTTATTGTTATTGTGGTTTAAATTATGTAACGTCATTTTTGTATCCAGTACACATTTTTCAAGTACTGAGGCATTTTGAATCCCTAGTGTGTTGCAATTTTATCAGTAGCAGTGAAAAATATGTTTTTCATAAAAAATTCTATTCACTTTCCCCGGAAAATGGTACATGATGGGGCAATTTGGATTTTAAATTCAGATTTAGGGCACACATATTAGTAATATTCACATATTTTTATTTCGGAGCAAGGCAAAAAGTAAAAATCTGCTGTTCAGTGATAATCAGAAAGAGAAAGAGGAAATAATATAGCAAGGAAAGAACAGGAGGAAGAATCATCTTCAGTTGTCGTGTTGATGTGAAACATCGCAGTCAATAAAAATTGGCAAACCTTGAGATGTGCCCTCTTGTAGAAAAAGGTTGTGCGTCGCAAGGCTCATGCTGCTTTCATGAAGCCCATTGACTGTATTGCTGTAAAGCGCTGTTACTCTAGGGCTCGCGTATATATAGTACATCGATTAGGGTTTCACTTGAGCGGTTTTTCTTTGCTCTTCTCATACATTAATAATTCATAGGTGGCGTCGTGTGTTTGGATCCGGGCTATAAATACAGAGACATTGTTTCCAGGTGTCCAACATTCGAAGCTTTTCCACATTTGTGTGCGCATCTCATGTTTTGAACCAAGTCGTGCATGTACAATTATAATTTAGCGTGATTACTACGCTTTACAGCTCTTTCGCCTGGTTTACTGGAGCTGGGTGTGGAACTCACAATTTCCTATCTTGACGCTAATGATTGTGATACAATTTTGCGAACTACGTTCAACTCTGGGGAGAGAATTATTTCGATGCAATCTTTTATGCGTACAAATCACGAACAGTATCTCTTACATGCACAATCCTTGTGTTTCATTCTTTGTTGCGTATTTGAGTCTGAGATCAAAACCGGCGTATTAATCAATTTAACCATTTTTTCCTTTCTCATTATAAAACGCATAAAGAGAATATTTCGAAAACACAGGTTTTAAACAACAGTAGCTGTACCTAATTTCTGTCTTTCCGTTCTTTCACGAGCAAATAGGCCTATATATTTTAAACTGCTACTAACAGATGACTTATGTAATGTTAAAAGAGGGCGGAAGTTTATGCTGTAAAATAACCAAAATAGGTATTTAAAAATTATGGATGCTATGCATAGACATTTCTCTAGCCTGCGCTACGAGAGTGTTAAACTAGCCCCGGCTATCGACTGATTACTTGTACAGGATTCATATCATATCATATCATATCATATCATATCATATCATATCATATCATATCATATCATATCATATCATATCATATCATATCATATCATATATCATATATCATATCATATCATATATCATATCATATCATATATCACATCACATAATATCATATCATATATCACATCATATCATATCATATATCACATCATATCATATCGTATTGTATCGTATCGTATCATATCATATATATCATATCATATCATATCATATCATATCATATCATATATCATATCATATATCATATCATATCACATCACATCATATATCATATCACATCACATCATATCATATCATATATTATATCATATTTCATATCATATATCGTATCATATCATATCATATCATATCATATCATATCATATCATATCATATCATATCATACATTATATTATATATCGCTAACACTGGTTTATGAATACGAAAAACGTTAGTTCGCTGATCATCCTCCGGAAGCCCGAGCTAAGAATGTCTATAAATATGGCCCTATGAAACTAGACAGTAAAACCATCAAAGAATAATATAATACAGGATACTTTACTTAATACGCCTTTGTATCACACTTTAGTACGTACTTACTCTTTTCTTGGTTATATGTCACAACAAATGTATTCTTTCGCTCCCATCCCTAGTTCGGACAAGTTACCTGGTTGAGGTTTTTCTGGAATTTTCCCTGAACCCATTAAAAGAAAATGTTGGAAAACTTTCGACGCTGGACTCTGGACTCATTTCCCTGGCATTATCACCTTCGTATCATTCAGACGCTAGATAACCATACAGTTGATACAAAGTCGTAAACTATCACTAAAAACAATAGGAAGTTCATCTTTCAGAACACCCCATTACCACTCATCACACGTTTACACTTTTCACTAACAGCCAACCCTTTGGCTCCCATTACTTCCCATAACTGACTTACAGTATCTGCGAGGATCGTCATGGGTGGCATCAGTGTCTCATCTCTTTTCTAAAATTTCGTAATTGCTTTCGGTAAAAACACCATAATGTGTTGCTATTAATGCGAGATTATTGCTAGTTTCTTGTTGACACAGGAGTTTTTTTCACCTCGCGAATGAAACAGCTTCGTCTTCTCATATAGCGTAGTTCTCTGCTTAGGGTTGGCTTGCAGCCATACCGTCATAAATAATTTAATTGTATTTATGTAGAGTGAGATTCGCTGTAGACGTCCCGCTAATAAAAGAACATTGTTTAATTTGTGCAACTGTTCTTTATTTATAAATTAAAAATAAAATTATTTGTTTAGGCTGTATGTTTTATTGCAATTAGTATAGTTTTATTTTTCTTGTATTGATTTATTGTAAATAACAACAGAAAATATTAACAAAGCAATAAAAAAGGTAAAATAACGCATTAAAGTCTCAAAATAGGCGAGTGAAGCTGAAATAGACAAAAAAAAGTTATATAAAAGTGGTCTTACCATCCCCAAATGTCCGGAAATATGTTTATTTTTATTTAACTGTTTCACATAAGCCTATATCCAACAATTCAAACAAAGGGCATTTTGCCTAACATCCGGGCTTTAGACTAATGTACGTACGTGTAGATAGCGAGAGATTATATTCACGATGAAAAATGACTTTCTCAAGATTACGGAAATAAAGTTCCCCATTTCTAGCATCCAGAAACAGATTTTGATGTATCATCTCTCCAGATCAACGGTTCTTTCGTCTTAAAATATAAAACGAATAAATTCGCTCTAAGCGCCATGCTTTAGATTCCCTCCCTTTCCATGCGATAGCTATACATTAATATAATTAAACAAATACACATCTCTGTATAATAATATTTGTTTCAGTATCTTGCGTTTGTTCACAAAGGGAATGGTGCATTAAATTTTGTAGCTTTGTAATATTCACGTTTCAATTGAACTTCCATTAAAAACCTCATGATTGTAGATTCGCAAATTTTAAATTCCCTGAATATAAGCCTTAGCCATTGCGTGGTTACACATAATGCAAAATACAACCATAAATATTTTTTCCGCTTTTTATTTATTACGTATGATGAAAAGTTAATAGATACTATTTTACGAAGTGACGGAATGAATCTATAATATACTTCATAAACCAGATACCGGTTGTGTTTAAATTTTAAATATATATGCATATGCAATGCTTGTGTGCAATAAACAATTGAGTCACGTTACTAAATCCTCTGCGTTCGTCTCTTTGTGCTATGAAATATGGATTACCTAACCATTTACATTCTCATGAGGTGTTGTAACGGCTGCCCAAAGCTATCCTTTGTATATTTCAAGTGACACATTAAGTGCTATGTAAGAATATAACATTTTTTTCTAGTCTGTACTAACTTAAGTTCTAATTAGAACACATATTGTTATTTCTACGTTTTATATCTCATTATTACGGAGCATTATATTTATAATCTAGCCATATTAAGCATGAATTTATTACTTACTGTAGGCCTACTTACAAATGGTTTTTTAGTAACCCGCAGGTTCATTGCCGCCCTCACATAAGCCCGTCATCGGTCCCTATCCTGTGCAAGATTAATCCACTCTCTATCATCATATCCCACCTCCCTCAAATACAATTTAATATTATCCTCCCATCTATGTCTCGACCTCTCCAAAGGTCTTTTTCCCTTCGGCCTCCCAACTAACACTCTATATGCATTTCTGAATTCGCCCATACGTGCTACATCCCTGCCCATCTCAAACGTCTGGATTTATTGTTCCTAATTTTGTCAGATGAAGAATAAAATGCATGCAGTTCTGCGTTGTGTAACTTTCTTCATTCTCCTGTAACTTAGCCACAAATATTTTCCTAAGAACCTTATTCTCAAACACCCTAATTTATGTTCCTCTCTCAAAGTGACAGTCCATGTTTTACAACCATACAGAACAACCGGTAATATAACTGTTTTATAATTGAAGAGTCCACTGCAAGAACGATGGATGTCGTTTGGAATACATTTTGCAGGAGAAGCAATTGAAATTTTGAAATGCTTAGCGCTCAAAGCTTAACTGTGATTTTCCGATCATTACTGGACAATGAATATCAGTGTTAATGCCATATAACTCTCTATGTACATTCTATACTTCTTAAGCTCTGCATTGACAGTCTTGGTTCATTTTCGACAAGAAAGTGACATCCATCATTCTTGCAGTGGACTCTTCAAATATTAACTTTCAGATTTTTTGACAGTAGACTACATGACGAAAGCTTCTCAACCGAATAATAACAGGCATTTCCCAAATTGATTCTGCGTTTAATTTCCTCCCTAGTGTCATTTATATTTTTTACTGTTGCTCCGAGATATTTGAATTTTTCCATCTCTTCGAAAGGTAAATCTCCAATTTTTATATTTCCATTTCGTAGAATATTCTGGTCACGAGACATAATCATATACTTCGTCTTTTCGGGAGTTACCTCCAAACCTATCGCTTTATTTGCTTCAAGTAAAATTTCCGTGTTTTTCCTAATCGTTTGTGGATTTTCTCTTAACATATTCACGTCATCCGCACAGACAAAAAGCTGATGTAACCCGTTCAATTCCAAACCCTCTGTGTTATCCTGAACTTTCCTAATGGCATATTCTAGAGCGAACGAATTTATTATTATTATTATTAGTATTATTATTATTATTATTATTATTATTATTATTATTATTATTATTATTATCATCATCATCATCATTATTGCCATTATCGCTATTATAAGCGCACAATTTGCTGAACAGCTTCTCACGCTAGTGATCAATAGGCTAGTGCCTTTATACTTGAAGAAAATAAGAAGAAAAATAATTTAATTTCTAAATTACTATTTGAAAACAATATACACGAGTCATATAATCTCATTTTGCAAACTCTTCCATTCTAGCAGGAATGTATTACTCGCTATAAGATATCCTGTGAAATTCTTGTTAGTAATTATGCAGAGTCCGAGACCGGTCTGCACCTTCCTTGGCTCTACATTAACTTTATTTTTACTTATGTGTCCATCTTAAATTCATTGTTTTCTCAACAGCAATTTAGAACATTGAAATGCTCGGACAACGTGTTGAACAAAGTTGATAATGCATATCTGATACACATAGCGAATTTTTAACGAATAAAAACAGTGATGTGGTGGCACTTCGGAGATTTCACCAAGACACAAGAAGCCCATTTTATGTCACAACCGACAAGACGAATACCGATTAAAAACCACCACGACTGTAACGACAACTAACGACCAACAACTACTACAACCGACATATAGATCGCTGACCACCAACCATCACGACCGACACAACAATCACCGACTACCAATCACTACGACTGACAGAAAGACAACCGATTACAACCACCAAAATCGACATAAAGGGAAACGACCAGCACGATCGATAGAACGAATACTGATCATTACCACGACCATTACAGCGACCACTAGCCACCAACTACCGCGACCGACACAGCAACCAACCACAAACTCTTACGACAGACGAAATACTACCTATCGCCAACCAACATTATTGAAACGAGTATCGACCATCATGTTAGGCATAATAACGACCGACCACCAACCATCACGACAGACATAAAGACTACCGACCACCAACTACCACGACCGACACAAGAACTTCAGTCCACCACTATGCCTCCTACTATCAATATCACCACAATCGCAATTTTGTAAGCTACAGATATTTATTGGTGCTGAATTAAGCTAACTCATATTCTGAAAATAATATTAGAGATTCCGTAGCAGTAACAACCCTTAATAACTTGGCTAACAGTAGAAGAACAACAAATTATGAAAATTTAGGACAAGAGTAATGAATGGACGTGCAACTAATGTCTGAGAAAAAAAACGATTCTCTGACGGAAATCGAACCTTAGTCATTTTTATTCACAAACTCAACTACTTGAATCAAAGGCAAGGAGAAACTTTAATTAATTAAAACTATGTGTATAATTTTAATTAACACATTCATTACGAGACAACAAAAATCAATATATAATTATCGATTATCAATAAAGAGTAGCATGGGATTACCGAATATGAGATGGAAGGATAAGCTGTGATTAGGGAACAGATAGTCTGCCTGTATACCGTGAAGTGTAAAAAAATTAAAATAATAAATTTATTCGGTATTTTAAGAGATATCAAATTTATAAACTAACAGACTAATAATGCATACGGAGATTATTTGTGAGTATTCAATTTTAACAAACATAAATGTCTATTTTCACAATTTAATTTGATATTCCACACTATTAGTTTTAAAAAAAGGTTTTATCTGGAACGAACGACAAAAAAAGGGTGCAGAAAACAATGACAACTTTAACTACCTTTAGTGTGATCGTTAATTTGATGGTATTACCAACTGTCAATTAATTACACCTACAATCATTATTGATTTACCTTCAAGCGTAGTCATTTACGTTGACCAAAGAGCTGTACGATTTTAATAACAGAAAAACTCTGTATTGGAATCTAATAAATTTCGAGGTAGGAACTGTTAATGGGAGACCTTCAAACTAATTCTATTTGTGCACGTGCCAAATAAACGCATCGTTGTGTAAGTTGGTAACGAAATATTATGAAGAATCAACAATTTTATTTTAATTACTTTGGCTATTTATAATTTGTTAAACATGGATTAACAATAGTAACAGAATGGACCTTGAGAGGTTTCTAATGACTGCAGCATTGTCATCCAAGAGGCAGACGATCGGTAAGAAATACAAGACCACATGGCTAACACTTGTTTGGAAAATGATGATGCGATTATAAGATTTTTTTCATTGACTACAGGAATACCGCCCTTCCCCCAAAAATGTTCTTCCATTAGAGACTGACTGTTATGTCACTACAATTACTGTAATTTACTATATGCCTACATTTTATCGCGTGAATCAACTGACGAAATGTATAGGTACCGATTAATTTCTTGTTTATTTAATTTAATTGAACTGAATGCAACAAATGAATGTGGACAACTGACAGCCTCTGCAGCAATGCAGCAGCGCGAATCATACATGTACGTGCGATATGCCCATTGTTACGCATTGCAGTAATTCAAAACAATATTCAACAACCCAAAATAGCGTAATATAGACCCACTTACGATCCGCAATTTAATAGCGCCATATGCATATTTATGGTCCGCATTTCAAACATGTAACTACCAAGTACAGTAATTATATAATCGTTCATCTTATATTTTAATAAACATGCCATTTGTTGCTTAATGCGACGTAATTGAATTCGATGACAGCTGAACAAACATTTTGAAAGTGTAAAGCTCTCAAATTTAAACAAAGGTTGCTTATGTAGTCCACCGAGCAAATTAATAATAATAATAATAATAATAATAATAATAATAATAATAATAATAATAATAATAATAACAACAATAACAACATCAATAATAATAATAAAAATAAAAATAATAATAATAATAATAATAGTAATAATAATAGTAATAATAATAATAATAATAATAATAATAATAATAATAATAATAATAGTGAACTCGCACTTCAATTTTATTGTAATAAAAAGTGACATTTAATTTTATTTTTTTTTACAACGGCAACAAACCAATGTAAAAGCGGTACTGGTGTAGCTCGCGCAAGGAACGATTACCTAAAAGCAATGGTGGCGTTACTCTTTGTTTTGACGTGTGTATGTAGTAGAGATGGGTAAAAAATAACACAACAGTTATTTTGGAACTGTTCCGGTCTCGGAACTGTTGCAAAAATGAACAGTAGGTCGGAACCTCCTGTTCCGAAATAACAGTGTTCCGACTCCGAGCTGCTCACTCGCCCAGCTGTTGCGGGCTCGCAGTACCGCGTTGCACAAGGTATGTTCCGACTCCCTCGGAACTGTTGCAAAAATGAACAGTAGGTCGGAACCTCCTGTTCCGAAATAACAGTGTTCCGACTCCGAGCTGCTCACTCGCCCAGCTGTTGCGGGCTCGCAGTACCGCGTTGCACAAGGTATGTTCCGACTCCGAGATAACAGTCGGAACGTCGGAGCTTGTTCCGATGAACCGATAGCTGCAGTTACACTGTTCTCGTTGTTCTTTATGTTATACTTGGAACTTCGTTGGATGAAGTTGGTACTTGAAACTCTCACGTGGTTGGAGGGGGGCGCATGGAAATTGAAATCCTTGCGGTGGCGCGAACTTTAATATCAACATTTGTAAGACTGGCCAATCATCTGTAATGTTATAGTAAGTATTTAATAATCTGTAATATTCATTCCCGCTTTATGGTTTATTTCACCATTAGTTGACTAATTCTGTTTTATAAACATTCTACAAAGTCATAAAGTACGCATACTATTATTAATTCATTGATCAGCTGATTTTATACAAAGGTTAAAGTCGTAAATGGTAATGAGTGGTTTAGTTACAATGTCTGTATGTCGTTTGTTGAGGTTAAGTCTGACAAGCACAAGTTTTTGTGCTATCTTCTCTGTTATCAAAGAACGACAAAAATGTTGTAGCATTATTTGTTGGAAATTACCCATATAAGTACTGATTTGGAGAGCGAGGTTTAATGCGAAGTTTAAATTACACTTTGGTAAAGATGCGATTCCAACATTTTACTTACCCACTGCGGGGTTTCCTGGTTTCAGTACTGCCAATATATATATATATATATATATATATATATATATTTTATTTATGAAATTGATATATATATTATTATTATTATTATTATTATTATTATTATTATTATTATTATTATTATTATTATTATTATAACTGTGCATTAAGAAAAGTAAAATAAAAATTAATGATTTGTTTTTTTTTTTATTATGTAATAGACAGAACAGAAATTACATATCATATGTTTTAAATGTTATGTTATTTTTTTTAGTTGGCTACCATGTCTTTATAACTTTATGTACGAAAACAAAGTGTTGTATTCTGTCCTTGTAGTCAACAGCTGTGTAATTACTAACATTAAGCTTTTGAGTTCTGTCCGCATGCACAGCAATTTTCCAAAATCGATTCGAATGTGCATTGCAGTGCCATCTATAGATAAGAATGTGTACTATGTCATGCCTATGAGTGCTCCAGTGTGAGCAGCATGGTGAAGAGGGAGGGTACTGTACCGTTCGTTTGAACGACTCAACGACTCCGACTCATCACCACTGGTGACTGTTATTTCGGAACTGTTATTTGGAACATAGTATTTTTTCGGAACCGGAACAGTCGGAACTGTTCCGGGAAAAGAACAACTTCGCCCATCACTAGTATGTAGGCATGTCGAGGGAGCGAGAGATGTGGGGCGATTTAGAAGTACTGCCTCTTCCAAGAAGATAACAGATGGGGACATCGCCTGTAGAAATAAAGAGCGTAGCAAGAGAACAATCCGAAGCGAATTAAACGTGCAAGATATGTTTACGAATAAAATAATGATAGCCTGCGAGGGGAACGCTCCATCACTACATATTATAATAAAATAAACGCATTTGGAACAAGACACGAATTCACATGCAGTGGAACTGAAACTAAAACCGTAATGTAACAATCACAATGCAAGACTGATTCTATCGATGTCGTTTCTCTTCCGAACGTACTCTTGAATATCATTCAAGCTATCTCGTGACCTTTCCTCGCTCTTCCATATCACATTGTTTCGTTCGCATTCCTGCCGTCGGTATTCCCTGCTTGCGAGACCTATAAAGCTAAGTTCTTTTCCGCGAGGGACCTCGCCTCTCCATAATTTTCAAACTCGAAGTCCGAGAATATTTTTTCAGTTGGTTATTTAACGACGCTGTATCGACTACAAGCTTATCTAGCGTTGATGAGATTGGTGATAGCGTGATGTTATTTGGCGAGATGAGGCCGAAGATTCGCCATAGATTACCTGGCATTCACCTTACGGTTGGAAAAACCTCGGAAAAAACCCAACAAGTCTAAGCGGCGAACGAACCCGCGCCCGAACGCAACTTCAGACAGGCAGGCAAGCGCCTTAACCCACTGACCCACGCCGGTGGCTGTCCGAGAATATGAAGCACACCAACTCACTACGGCACTTTTATTGAGTTCATGTCGAAATTTACCTTCAGACAGCACATGCAGGTCTACAATCTATACTAATAATAAATCTGTAGCCGAAATTTTTCTGGTAATTTTCGATTTTCCAAAAATAATTGGTCCTAACATATATAATTAACCACCCCGAAACCAAAAATCGCTTTTTTGAAATTTTTGTTTGTATGTCTGTCTGTATGTTTGTTACCTTTTCACGCGATAATGGCTGAACCGATTTCGATGAAAATTGGAATATAAATTAAGTTCGTTGTAACTTAGATTTTAGGTTATATGGCATTCAAAATACATTATTTAAAAGGGAGGTTTGAAGGGGGTCTGAATTAAATAAATCGAAATATCTCTCTTATTATTGATTTTTGTGAAAAATGTTACATAACAAAAATTTCTTTAAAAATCATTTCCGATAAGTTTCATTCTTTGAAAAATTTTGATAGGACTGATATTTAATGAGATAAATGAGTTTCAAAATTAAAAATAACTGCCATCTAAGGCGGTGTAATGAAATAAACAAATGAATTCGTCTATAAGGGGCCTTGGTCAACAACAATCGAAAGATATGAATCATAGCCTGCAGAGAATGTTTCTGTGTTTGCATGAAGTAATATCGGAAGCTAAATTAACCGATTTGTGTAATTAATTTTTATTTCACCATTGGAAAGTGTAGTTTCTTTAGATGGACATAATGCTGTAATGTTATTACAGTAACTTCGGAGTGAATTGAGGACAGGTAAGATTAAAATAGCTTCTTATGCACAAACACTTGATAGGCTATTCTGTGTATTCCTTTCCTGCATTTCTTAAAATAATGTTTATCTCAGAGAATTAACGAACCACAAGAGTGTATTGATTTAGTATGCAGTAATAATATGTTAGCTTAGCATTCCATTATTTTATAATCCAAATTTTAACTATGCTCAATTGAATCGTGTTAAAATACATAAAATACATATGCATTAAATGCAATGCAAAAAATTGGGTAATGAGCCAAGCAGATTATGTTGCGCTGTTGTAAAATACAATTTGTTCCTCGTGTTATTCAAGAGCCTCTATAACAAATTAAAAACTTAACTTATCGGTGTACATCCGTTATCAACACATTTTTATATAATATAATATAATATAATATAATATAATATAATATAATATAATATAATATAATATAATATAATTTAAGTTATTTAAGTTATTTGAAGGGTTCAGAACCACAGTGGCCCAAGCGCCATTTACTGAATACGTAGAAAATAAGGGTTAAAATTAAGTTATTATCATAATTCAATGGACACATATAGCAAGTAAAATAAAGTATACACATTAAATCTAAATGATATGTCAGTCTTCATTAAAGTATGGATGCATATAATAAAAATTAAGAAACATGTTAAAGGAATTGTCATTGCGCCAAATGAGTGGTCTCTGGACCAAAATGATCGCATTTTAATTATTTAAATACAATTTAAATTAAGTAACATATTAAACGATTTATCCTTCTATCAAACACGAATCTTCCCTGGATCAAATGTCCTATTTTAATTATGTAATTACTTTATATTTATTTCTAACGGGTGCAGCGGAGCGCACGGGTACGGCTAGTAGAAAAATAAAATATAAAAAAACACATCCTAAGGATGTGAAATTACTTCGAATGTTACATTATGCAGGAATTAGTTCTCGTGGAAACTTACCCGGTTACGCGATATGCGAGATAAACTCTTGGAATCAACGTCTTTCTGCAGCTTAGTGACCACCTGAGAATAAGTAGCAATTCTGATATTTCATTCTATTAAAAAATATAAGGAAATAAAGATACGTTCAGTCATCAAAATAAGTATTACCAACCATGAAAAGGAATCTCAGGAACCAGCCAAAAATTGCTTCCAAACTTGTGTCTGAAAAGTAACACAGAAAATTTAAGCCAAGTACTTAGCAACGAATGGAGGTTACTTCGAAAAAGGCTATTGAAATTATAAACATAAATAAAGTCTTCAAGCCATAATAAATCATGACGACACTTTATTCAACTGTCATTATATATACCTATTATATAACGTTTGATCTGGGAATTATGGACTTGATATTTTCATCTCCTCTATATATAGCACATTATAACAAACTTAACATAATTTTCAATTGGTTTCAGTTGAAATGGCTGGCCAGTGCAAAGTTCCTATTATGTGTTAGTAGAATACATTGACCCGCTAAAAAAAAAAAAAAAAAAAAAAAAAAAAAAAAAAAAAAAGGATCCAGACACATTAGTATTATTAAGTGGAAAGATGTACCATGAAAGTCGCTGAGAGATAAGGCTGATTCACAATAAACCGGGAACGGAAACGACAACGAGAACGAGAACGGAAATATTGTTAAAATAAATGTATTTAAATGTGAGCATTCACAATTAACTATTGTGAATGTTCACATTTAAATACATTTATTTTAACATTATTTCCGTCCTCGTTCTCGTTGTCGTTTCCGTTTTATTGTAACCAGCCTATAGTAAACAACAAGGAAGACGAATTCGCAAGTTAGTGCGAAAGATTCTCCAAGTAATCTAAATTCCTGGTTGTTATTTTTGCAGTAATTTATTACCTGTATTTTAATTTACACTTTACCTAGTGTCAGTTGGTCTATGTCGTGTTTTGTCACTATAGTTGTTTATCTTAGAATTTCATCGAGGTATTTCGTTTCAGGAACAGATTTGTGGACAAGGGTTCAAATTCCATCCTCCAACAATTTCTCAATTGTAATATTTAATTTTCTTTATTCATTTGTTATTGTTACAATTTTCATTAATTTAATGGTGTTCCTACATCTCAATACTGCAATTACTTTCTAATAATAGTGTTATTATTTGATCAATATTGTGTGTATGACATTGAGTGTAACTTTAATAAATTACATGGTGTTAATTCATATTAATATGTAGCACTTAAAAATAAATGTCATAATCATTTTGTTTATAATTTAACATTTTCATTGATTTTGTATATTTCATAATATTTTGATTGTATAAAACTGTTTATGCTCGACCATGCCGAAATGTAGTAATTATACACCTGGTAGTAGCCCTTTAATGCATCTCATTAAAGTACACCTATTCATTATAGTTCAGTTGTTCAGCCAATGAGAAATCACCATTGTACCATTATAAAACCGCAAGTATCGATTATTCTCGGATATGCAATCGAAAGACAATTAGTGAAACGTCACGGAGGCTGGAAATCCAATACTGTCGCAGAAGGTTATGTTCTGTTACTATAATAATTAGCGTTAATTCTAAATAATATTCAAATAAATTCAATTTGTCATCTCGTTTTTCAATTCTAAATCAATTTCCAGGTTATATTAATATTAATGTTCATGTTATTCTCTAGATTATATCAAGGTCAATGACATTCGTCCCTCGGAAAAAATCAATACTTTCGCGTCTGTGCACATCTCACAATTTAGAAGGTCAGTTCCGCTCTTCACTTAGATAACCATAACATGAATACTTATCAATAATTTCAAGTTAGAAATATAGTCGAGCATAAAAAGTCGTATGAAACTTGCCTATAATGGTAATTAAGACGCTCGTATAAAAATTATGAAACTCGTTTGCGCTCGTTTCATAAACAAACATACTCGCGTCTTAATTACTAACATTATAGGCTCGTTGCATAATGTACTATTATTGTCTGTATTCCCCAGTAGCATTTCTGTGAAGTTAAAAAAGTTAAAAATGTTACAAACATCTATGATGTGTAATATGACTTTCAATAACATACAATCGTATACTTCGCTTAGTGTTCAAACATATTGATGGAATAACGGTCTATGTTACCAGTCCGATAGTAAATTTATGAGCGGAATTACGATGTAAAATCTTTGTTCCTCCTGCACAGTTAGCAGATTGTAACATAGACCGTTATTCGGCCCCATGCTTCAATTGTTATTAGTACTATGGAAATACCATGAAAACAAAGGTAGACAGAACAACATAGATTTCATTCAGAGTGTACAAAAAACTTTAGTACAAAATTCAATGGTGGGACTGTGTCTAATGTGTTTGGCAGTTGAAAGTCGTAACGGGTGAAACATGGCGGACGAGAAGTTCTATCGGCACACAGCACTAATTTGAATAAAGGGACCCGGCCAGGTTCTGGATTTACGCTGATGCATTCTTGCGAAGTATTCGCGCCATTTATAAACCAAGTATAAAACTATGCTTCAGTAGCGAAGACAGCGTAGGAGTTGCATGCATTTTTATTAATTTTATTTCAGTTTCCTCTTTTGTTAAAACTTTTAATGGATCTCTCTTGTCTGTTATATATCGGTTTTCGGAATCCTGTCGTCTATCCCAGACCTCCTCTTTGCTATCTTATCACGATGTCAGGGGTGTGACGGGATTCTGAATCAATGGAAGTACACATTACAGTTCAACATTTGGGTAGGCCTACATATACCGTGTAACAGAAAACGTTTTGAAACTTGCTTTAGCTAAGTCAACTGAGACGGTTCCTCGTATAGGATAAGGAGGTTTTGATTAGATTAGTATTTCGTGTTAATATTCTCATATGGATAGTAAGATGCGCGGACGTGTAAGTTAGTTTCAAAATCTGAGACGGAAGTAACAGGTGGACAGGAAGACCAAACCCAAGCTAGGGGGACAGGAAACATGTGTCCAGGCGTGGAGTTGACCGATGAGGGAATGTATGGACTTTGCCTGCGGGTGGTCAGTAAGATGACGCCAAGCCAGGTTCCAATAGAGATGATCTGGTATATGTCAGAGAATGGTCAGGACGCCGGAAGTAGGAGATGTTCTAGTTAACGAACAATTTTTGAAGAACGCGTCTTAAGTGACGTAAGTGTAATCATGGCCAATCAGGATTCTTAATAGAGACACGTGATATATAGATAGGAGGGCGAAATTCTATGTTTGGTGGTTGAAAGTAGAGGATAGATTTGGCAGATAGACAGAAGGCAGATAGACAGTGTTCGGAGAGGTCACACTCCACATATTCTCGGCAAACCTAACTCGGAAGTATAACAATTTACGGACTTAGAATTTTTTAGTGGGTGTAGTAAGAAGTCGTGTGTTGCATTATTATTATAAGTCTGAATTCTTTCCTCTCATCACGTTATCAACTGTCCGTTATATTACTGGTGTTTTATAGTACAAAATATATAATTACGTGAACTCAGAAAATTAGTATACCAACTTGCGGGAAGTGAGAGCGAGATATTATACACTTGGACGCGCATTTCTGCTAATCTGAAACGAACACTTAATAATAATAATAATAAACGTTTTCATAGTTCTTACCAACAACTTCTGGTGTGCGCCTACATCATTTCAACCTACGAGCACGTCTCCCAAACCCCATGTCCCGACCGTTTTGCAGCTGACCTGGGACCTCATCCTCTACCGGAGTAATCTCGAGGAGGCTGGCGCCCAAATTAATCAGTATAAGGTAATTCCGGGAGAGATGCCCCACGGGGAGAGTCGCCCCACCCTCTTTTTCTCCTTATCTCAAAACCTCTAAGGAATCGACCTTGGGACCATTTGTTTAATTCGTATACCACCCTCGAAGGCAAGCAGTGCAATCTTTGTGACGGTTTTTTTGTGTGTGAAAAGTGAATAGGAAAAAGAAATGCTGTTTTTCGTAGGCTTTGTTATAATATTTATATTTTTTCAAAATTCGTAATTGGGATAATGGCTATGTATATGTTGCTTAATCAAATATATTTGACAAGTACATGCATTGTACTCCATTCTAGAAAAAAAAATTAAGTAATTGTCCATTACGGTTACCCTTAAATACATAAGGCGTAATGGTCATGCTAAAGGGAGAGATGCCCCACCTGTTTGAGGGTGAGACGCCCCATGTACTTAAGAGTGATATTCCCGTACATAACTAATTATTATTAGCGTCCTTGCTGAATTTATTGGAATTTTAATTGAATTATTATATTAGAATAGAATTATTGTATATTAGAGGCCAATAATTTTAAAGGGTGATCAAAACTTGCTAGAGGATCACATATTTTCAAGAGGTGTCCAAAGTTGAAATCCATGAACATTTTAAGGAATACCGGTATTCTAAATTTGTTGCAGCGACATTTTCAATAGGTGCTCAAAGTTGAGGGCCTTCAAAATTTTAAGGGATGTCCAAAGTTGTGTTTGAAAGACACATTTCACGACCAAACGTTAGTCAATGCAATCCCAGAGATTTCTTCGATCTTACTGTAACTTTTTGGGGAATTGGGAATTAATGAAGCATCGCATTGTTATGGAATCATTTAGAGAACAATCCACCGACTGAAATCTTGTGGAGTCTTCAAGAAACATCCAATGGCTGCATTTCTTCCTAGAGCGAAACCTTGAGTTACCTCTCATGCAGTCAGAAGGATCATCCATCTCTCTGAAGAGGTCAAGGCATGTTGAGACAAGTAGTATTTTGACTTACTGGAAACAACTCTATGTGAAGGCAATTTGTAGGAAAGCCACATAAAATAGAGGAAAGTGGCATCCAACTAAACATATCTACAAGGAAAAGTGGTTGAGAAAAAGGGATCCAAAGATGTTCAAGTCCTAACTTCAAGCGAAAAAGGTGGAAGTGATTCTGTCATAACATGTTGCAATTCGGAGGGAACATTTCTTCCACTGGCAATGTTTGAGAGGAAAAATGGAAGTTTTTTGACGGATTCTTAGCAGAAACGGGGGTTTATATGAATCCAAAATCGTCCTATGTTTCATCAGAATTATTTATGAAGCGATTGAAGGAAAATTTTACTCCAAAAAAGAATCCTGGCAAGATTCTCTTAATTTTGGATGAACATTCAGCACATTTAGATAACATAAAATGCTAGAATGGGGATAATGAATCACAATTGTTTGCCTACCAACCTATGCAACTCAGGCAATTCAATCTCTTGATCGCTAACATTTTAAGTCTCTCAAGCATTATTTCAAGAACAGAATCACAGCAATGGATAGCTTATAAAAAGCAAGCCTGATTATCCATGTAGAAAGCTGCGTTGGTAGTAATAGAGAGGTCATTTGGATTTCGAGCCAGAGGTTTCTATCCTTTCAATCCAGATGCAGTTCCTGAGCACTTCTTCAGTATTTATGATGCATCAATCAACAACAAAGCTGTAAGAATTCCTTTCTGTGCCTCTTCAGGAAATCTCAAAGAAGAGAAAACTTTATCGGCTACAAGTTCTAATGATAACGGGATAAGAAGTTGTAATTTCGGCTCAAGTGCCACAATGGCAAATTCAGCGACAACGACTCCTTTCAAATCACTTCATGAAATAAACTATGTGCCAGCAATATCTTTTGCTGTGAAGAAAAGTAAGCGATCGGTAGAACGCGTTACAGGTGGAGATAGAAATGGAAACACCATCTTTAAAAGCCTCCTAGTTCCAAAAACCTCAAAGTCAAATTCTTCAAAATCTAGTAGATATAGAAGACACTTTTGGGGAAAATATGAAGAGAGTGTCGTCAAATGAAACAAAGTAGATAGTTCCTACTTTGTTGAGTGTCTTGAACTTTTTATCAAATGAAGGATGTGTTTGATTGGATTCAGTGACTTTCTGCAAGAAGTTGCATAACATGTGGGCTAAGTGCCATATGTGTGGTCGCACTGAAAAACGAGCTCAGAAAATGAACTTATTGCAAAAATAAAATAAGCAACATTATTTAGAGTGTTATTTATCAAATTAATAGTTTAATTTGGGAATTACCACAACGGGGCATCTCTCCCCTATATGTGTGTATATTACAGTGATATCGTATCTGATTAATTTTTATTTTACCACTTATTGTGTGCGAATTATCGATTGTTTGATATTTTACATAAAACTTTAATGTATTTCACTTGCTATAACACATGAATAAAATATCTGCTTTGATTTGTTTAATTTTTAAACGATAAAAACTTTAAGTGGGGCAACTCTCCCGGAATTACCTTACATAATTAATTATTTACATCGACGTGCCATCCTCGAGATACTCCCCATATTTCGGAGCTGGCAGCCGAGGGCAAGGAAAGGCGTCGTGGACAACGAGGACGACAACAGACGACCGTCGCAGACGTGGGCGACCACAACGACGGCGACCCGCATCAAATTTGGCGTCCCAACGTCGGGCTCGAGATGGCAACAATGACCACGGCGGGGATCGACGCGAGGGCCGACAGCCGACGCAGGGTTAATGCGGCTCGAGATGGCAACAATGACCACGGCGGGGATCGACGCGAGAGCCGACAGCCGACGCAGTGTTAGTAGAGCAGCTTGCAGTATCATGCAGTGTCAACGACCGACAGCCACAACACCATGCAGACCCCAAACAGCTGAGAACAATGATGGACGGAGGGGGAGACGATCACCCAGGCGTAACCTAGAAGACGTCGATACGTAAGCATAAAGGGTTTCATTTCAATTGTTGTATCCATATATATGTACATGTGTGTAATTCATTTTGGTAGGGTTTATTTTGTTTTTGAGTTTAAGGGGAATTGTTGAAGATATATTATATATTACATGTTGCTAAGGAGCCAGACTAGAAGTAAAAAAAAAAATGGAGACTACAGCAGGGACGAGTACTAGCCAAGATAAAGAAAGTTCGCAAGGTTCGGACAATGTCATGTCGAATAGTGTGTTAGAGCGGATATTGGAACAGATGAATCAGATGAGGAACGAAATGATAGAAACTAGTAATAAATTGAAGAGTGATTTGAAGAGTGAGATGGGTAATTTGAAGAGTGAGATGGCTGAGAATAGTAGCAGGCTAGAGAGCCATAGTAGCAGGCTAGAGAGCCATAGTAGCAGGCTAGAGAGCCAGTTCGGTAATTTGAAGAGTGAGATGGCTGAGAATAGTAGCAGGCTAGAGAGCCAGTTCGGTAATTTGAAGAGTGGGATGGCTGAGAATAGTAGTAGGCTAGAGAGCCAGTTAATGGAAAGTTCTGACGTATATCAAGAGCAAATTGGTCAATTAAGAAATATAATGAACGAGAGATCTAATAGATTGGGAAATATGATAGAAGAGAGCTATAATAGATTGGGAAATGTACTAGCCGAGAACAGTAATGAAGTGGAAAGTAAATTGATTGAGGATATTAGTGAATTGAATAATAAGATAGCCGAGAATAGTAATGAAATGGAAAGTAAATTAATTGTGGATATTAATGAATCGAATAATAAGATGGCCGAGAGTAGTAATGAAGTGGAAAGTAAATTAATTGTAGATATTGGTGAATTGAATAATAAGATAGCCGAGAATAGTAATGAAGTTGAAAGTAAATTAATTGTGGATACTAGTGAATTAGATAATGAGATAGCTGAGAATAGTAATGAAGTGGAAAGTAAATTAATTGAGGATACTATTGAATTGGATAATAAGATAGCCGAGAATAATAATGAAGTGGGAAATAAATTAGCTGTGGATATTGATGAATTGGGAGATAATCTAGATGAAAATTGTAATGTAGTGGA
Source organism: Periplaneta americana (assembly GCF_040183065.1). Taxonomy (NCBI): domain Eukaryota; kingdom Metazoa; phylum Arthropoda; class Insecta; order Blattodea; family Blattidae; genus Periplaneta; species Periplaneta americana. The sequence goes on from NC_091121.1 coordinate 71,479,951, forward strand.
TAATAAATTAGAAGAGCATATTGATGAATTGAATAATATGGTAGCCGAGAATAGTAACGAAGTGGAATTTAAATTAGCTGTGAATATCAATGAGTTGAAAGAGAAACTAGATGAAAATAGTACGGAACTGAAAGATAAGTTAGCTGAGATTATTAATGGATTGAATAATACGATAGCAGGAAATAGTAATGAAGTGGAGAGTAAATTAGCTAAGCATATTAATGAGAATACTGAGGAATTGAATATTAAAGTAGCCGAAAATAATAATGAGCTGGAAAGTAAAATAACTATGGATATTAATGGATTGGACGATAATCTCGATGAGAATAGTAATGAATTGGAGTATAGGTTAACCGAGAATAGTATCAGTCTAGAGAGCCAGGTGTTAGAAAGTTATGGAGCATTCAAGGAGCAAGTAAATAGAGTAATCGAAAAGTTTTATGAGTTTAGGAGCAATAGTGGACTTGGGAGCGAGAAAGAGAATGCGGAAACCATCACAAACATGGGGCGGAGGGCAGAAGAAGCCTTCCCACCCCACAGAGGGTACAATAGCAATGACCATAATGACGGTTGGAGCAGGGATCGGCCACACAGTGCTGGCGGTCATGGTTTACAACCCTACAATAATGACAAGCGGTACTGCGACGATCAAAGGAGTGAATATAGGAAGGGCTATTGGAGGCCTCATTTTTCTGCAGGAGGAGAAAAAGTTAAGTGGAAGCATGCTGGTAGATTTAATGTGAGGAGTAGTGTGTCTCCACGTGTAAACTGTCAGTTTAAGAATGGCACAATGACATATGAGGAAGGCCGCAGACGATCCCATTCGGAGAATGACGATCCGATTCATGATAGACATCCAGGCGACGTACCAGGTTAATAGACAAGAATTTGTGTAAAGTTGAAAATAATATGATTTTAATTATAAGAAAAATAAGAATGTGTTTGTTTTGTGCATGTAGTATTTGAGCGGTATAAGCAACTAGAACCAAGAACTGATTTCAGTACTGCAAATGTTTCTTTGTGAAAATTTTGTTGCTTTTGTTTTCTTTTTTTTTTGCCACCTTCAGAATTAGTTGTTTTTTTTTTGTGTGTTTTCTTATAAGATCACGCGATAAGTAGTATTCCCTGTGGCAATAATTTAAAGATGATATTAATAAGAATTAATAATGATTAATAATAATGATAGAATATTTTTTTTAATTAACTTCATTTATGTTCATTCATTTGTAGAGGTTGAATGATTCGATTGGAATATGTATCCATTTTTTTTTAGAATCAATATTAAGTGCCAGACCATCATTTTTTAGTTCGAGACATAAAGTTGTCCTCTATATTGAGGGGACGTTATTCGAGATGTGTATTCAAGGTTACAACTCATGTATGAGATATGATAAATAGAGTCAGTTAGTATTTCAGAAGTATTATGTATCGTTTGGTATAATTTTGATTCTGGTTAATAATTATTTCGGTTTTATGAATGTAAATGTGTTTTCAAGGCTGAAGCTAATGTATGAAGTATGATATAAAGGGTTAATTGGTATTTTAAAATGTATTATGTATTATTTAGCGTATATTTTTTTTTATTGTGGTTCATAATTCTTATTTCTATGTTATAAGTATAAGTATGTATCAAGGAACCGATCATGAATGTGAGTGAGAGAGCGCCATTGTATTCGGATGTGCCCTGAATGTTACGATTGGATGCTGTATATATGTCAGGTAGAAGTCAGTTAAACTGGCGTGTGAGATGTAAGCAGGCGTGAGGTGTGTATATAGATTCATACATGTGAATAGTTGTAAATATGTAATAATTGTAAGTGTAAATTTGTACATTGTTTATAAGCATAGCAAAAGGTGTATCCAAGTGTGACTAATTAGGGGACACCGGAGACTAGTAGCGAAGGTATTTTTTTTTGGGGCGTCTCATAACAACAAATATTCCCTTGGGAATATTCTTTGTTATGAGAGGGCATTTGAGACGGTTCCTCGTATAGGATAAGGAGGTTTTGATTAGATTAGTATTTCGTGTTAATATTCTCATATGGATAGTAAGATGCGCGGACGTGTAAGTTAGTTTCAAAATCTGAGACGGAAGTAACAGGTGGACAGGAAGACCAAACCCAAGCTAGGGGGACAGGAAACATGTGTCCAGGCGTGGAGTTGACCGATGAGGGAATGTATGGACTTTGCCTGCGGGTGGTCAGTAAGATGACGCCAAGCCAGGTTCCAATAGAGATGATCTGGTATATGTCAGAGAATGGTCAGGACGCCGGAAGTAGGAGATGTTCTAGTTAACGAACAATTTTTGAAGAACGCGTCTTAAGTGACGTAAGTGTAATCATGGCCAATCAGGATTCTTAATAGAGACACGTGATATATAGATAGGAGGGCGAAATTCTATGTTTGGTGGTTGAAAGTAGAGGATAGATTTGGCAGATAGACAGAAGGCAGATAGACAGTGTTCGGAGAGGTCACACTCCACATATTCTCGGCAAACCTAACTCGGAAGTATAACAATTTACGGACTTAGAATTTTTTAGTGGGTGTAGTAAGAAGTCGTGTGTTGCATTATTATTATAAGTCTGAATTCTTTCCTCTCATCACGTTATCAACTGTCCGTTATATTACTGGTGTTTTATAGTACAAAATATATAATTACGTGAACTCAGAAAATTAGTATACCAACTTGCGGGAAGTGAGAGCGAGATATTATACACTTGGACGCGCATTTCTGCTAATCTGAAACGAACACTTAATAATAATAATAATAAACGTTTTCATAGTTCTTACCAACAACTTCTGGTGTGCGCCTACATCATTTCAACCTACGAGCACGTCTCCCAAACCCCATGTCCCGACCGTTTTGCAGCTGACCTGGGACCTCATCCTCTACCGGAGTAATCTCGAGGAGGCTGGCGCCCAAATTAATCAGTATACATAATTAATTATTTACATCGACGTGCCATCCTCGAGATACTCCCCATATTTCGGAGCTGGCAGCCGAGGGCAAGGAAAGGCGTCGTGGACAACGAGGACGACAACAGACGACCGTCGCAGACGTGGGCGACCACAACGACGGCGACCCGCATCACAACTGATGGCTTCTCGCCAAAGGAATAGATGTTCGATCCCCGATATATGTTTTTAAATATGTAATGGACAAAAGAGAGGATTTTATTTTTTCTTATAGAAAACTTTAAATGAATAAAAACCTCTTCAGAGACTTAAAGAAGGGCCACTTCAATTTTTCTTTTACCTTCTAGCAACTAGGCCTACATAATAATTACTATCCTGTGTAAGAGTTTTAATTAAAGACTTTTATTTCTCGAAAAACAGTTCATTATTCTGCTATAAAAAACGAAAAAAATCATAACTCGGGAACTATTTGAACTACAGTCCTGAAATGTTCAACAAATCACGATATTAGCGTGCTTTAATTTTTTACGTTTAAATGTACAGGGATAAGTCCGAAAACTCTTAAATATACGGGTATTTCGAAACTTTCTGACAACTCTGTATATAGGTCTACCTAAATTTTCCTAAAGCAATTCGTAAATGAATAAAGGGGCATGCCTTCATCATTCTAGTAAATGAGACGATAAAGTGAGAGAAACACTGCTGAAAGTCACATGATCAGGCTTCCTTACAGGAGAATTTTGGGGCTATGAGAAAGAAATTATGTGAACTCCAAAGCCGGTAGGTTACTTAACTCACTCTCTGTTGCCGTTCCGTTGAAAGAACCTAGAAAATTTTGACGGAAAGAAGTCAAAAGATGGATGTAACCTATTAGGTTACCACATTGAAGAGAAAAAGTTCAGATGTATACTTTGATTTTTTTTAGTTTGATATTTAACGACGCTGTATCAACTACAAGACTATTTAGCGTCGATGGAATTGGTGATAGCGAGATGGTATTTGACGAAGTGAAGCCGAGGATTTGCCACAGGTTATAAGACATTAGTCTTATGGTTGGGAAAAACCTCGGAAAAGATCAACCAGGCAATCAGCCCAATCGGGAATCGAAGCCACGTCCGAGGCAGCTCTGGATCAGAAGGCAAGAGCCTCTGCCAACTGAGTTACTGTACTCCAACCACGAGAAAGTCTCCTGGGAATGAAGGGAAGCGGGATGATACTGTGAATGAATGTCGATGTCATAAGGTCACACACGTGGGTACTCATATCTCTATTGGCTATCTCTCAAAGCACAAACCATAACACATTTTTATACTGCCCTAATTACAAAATTAGATCACTGTTAATCCCTTGGGGCCGTATTCATAGACATTTTTAGCTCGGGCTTCCGGTGGATGATCAGCGTTTTTCGTATTCATAAACCAGTGTTAGCGATAGGATATGATTTTAATTCTGTACAAGTAACCAGTGGATAGCTCTGGCTAGCTTAGTACGCTCGTAGCGCGTGCTGCAAAATGTCTATGAATAGCGTCTTTTAATCCCTCCATAAAGGAAATAACATATGGAGGAGAACGCATGATTTTTAAACTGACGTTATAACTCTAATATTATCTATATACTTCGCTCCAATAGATGACGCAATAGTAAGCACATTCCTTTCACGGTTTATCTCCTGGTTGGAGAACAGTACGCTGGTGGCTATAGTTTAATATTAATAAATGGAAGGTAGAGAAACCGAAAATAAGACAGATGGACCAACTCTATGCAGCCGTAAGACACCACAATGGCTTATGCAGTGAGAATCTGAAAGAAGACCGTTCAATAAGTTTCACAAAACTTATTTTTCATCATTTCTCTGACATAATGCGACATCCACAACAGCTTCACTAATATATTTTTTTAAGTACCTAGGTTATTATACGACGCTTTATCAACATCTTAGATTATTTAGCGCTGAATGAGATGAAGGTGATAATGCCGGTGAAATGAGGTAACTTGCCCCGACCGGGAATCGAACCCGGGCCATCTGGTTTCGCGGCCAGACGAGCTAGCCGTTACTCCACAGGTGTGGACTTCACTAATATTGACTAATACAATGCAAAGGAAGGATTATCATTATACATAGGATACAATACTTTCGGCTTTCTCCTGAGTCTTTTTTAAGTTAAGGAATTGAATTTATTTCGTAGATATATCTTAGATAACAGTAACATTGTAAGAATTTTGGTCAGCATCGGTTTACATAGGCTATCTTATAAAAGTTAGTAATTTATTATAAAGTCCTCTTTAAGCACATACAACAAACAATGCTGGCTATTTTGTGTCACTTCCTCTTTGAATACCGGATTATAAATTCGAGTCCGTCCACTGCATAACCAGTATCTGGAGGAACCGAGTCAACAGGGACGTTAACTTAAAGTAAAGAAGAGTTAAAACTTTTGGTTTACTTAGAAGCGGTAGAACTTCTTAAAAGTTTTGAAATATAAATTACATCAGTACATGAACGTTCTGCTCATAAAATAAACAAAGAGTATTTAATAGGGGCATTAGGGAGAATCTCTGGTTTGTAACCAATTTGCATGACCGTTTTTCTTTTATGGGGTATCTCTTGTATTTGCTTCTATCATTTGCAGTCGTTCTCAAGATGGTGAACTGGAGAGTAATGAGCGGGCAAATAGAAGTTGGAGAAGTCCGTCTGCAAACACCGGGCTCTCAAACATATTAATCAGCAGCACGCTGCTGTGTGGCTAACGGGTTGGTTTGCCTGTCACATCTCTGGTTATTAAATCAGCATAGGTATACGTGACTCCTTAAACAATTCTGAATATTATACAGGCGATCCAGGCTACATTAGGTATCTATTTACAGCCCGCATCCCAAATATTATTACAAGGGTCTATAATAGGAATAATAATAATAATAATAATAATAATAATAATAATAATAATAATAATAATAATAAAATAATAATAGTAATAATAATAGTAATAATAATAATAATAAAATAATAATAATAATAATAATAATAATAATAATAATAATAATAATCAAATAATAATCAAATAATAGGAATAATAATAATAATTTATTTTTATTTTATTGGGTTATTTTACGACGCTGTATCAACATTTCAGGTTATTTAGCGTTTGAATGAAATGGATGTGATAATGCAGGTGAAATGAGTCCGGGATCCAGCACCGAAAGTTACCCAGCATTTTCTCGTATTAGGTTGAGGAAAATCCCCGGAAAAAAACCTCAACCAAGTAACTTGCCCCGACCGGGATTCGAACCCGGGCCACCTGGTTTCGCAGCCAGACGCGCCGACCGTTACTCCACAGGAGTGGACAACAATAATAATAATAAAATAATAGCAATAATAATAATAATAATAATAATAATAATAATAATGATAATTAGGGGGCAGATGTTGATGACCTACAAATATACTTAAAATGATTATTAAAATGCCCTTAAACTAATGGAAAAATGACATAAAATTAAAAGAAAATGACATTTAAATATTATTCAAAGTATTCGCACCACAACTTCTTCAAAATGAGTCACCTTGTTTCAATGACTGCCCTGGAAATCTCGGAGAGAGGAGGCAACTTCCTGGAATTTGGCTAAGATAAAGGAAAAGGGAATGTAAAAAATGAAGGTTTTAAGGGAAAGCTAAAGATTTTAATGAGGGTTTACAATGTGTTTCAATCGGTGGTGATCCATGTCAGTGCCTTCATTCTCCGTCTCCTCCTCCCGTTCTTCACTTTTGTTACCAGATCTTCCAGATGGTGGAGGGTGAATGACAAAATAAATTGTGGGTGCAGCTTACATTCTTACAATCTTTGTGTTAAAAATACTGTCCTTTCCCTTCCATGGGGACACAACGTCCAGTCCAGGACACGGTAAAAGTTTCTCCCCTTCGAAACAAACAAATTCTAAAGACACCCTCGTACCGACAAAAGAACGATAGCGGTGAAAGCCCTCACTTAAGCATTTTGCATTATTTCCGTTGTGCGAGGTGAAGCCTTCAGTGGAATGAGGGATGGACTTTAGAGTTTGTTTCAAACTATAAAACTCAAACTTCTCTGTTATTCACGTATTCAGTATGTAATTATCACTGACTTATTTGTTTAGAAAAAGATTTCATAGACCTATCGGTAAAGAAGAAAGTAAAATGCATTCCAAATGATCTAAAAATTGAAGGTATTAAAAATGACCACAAAATGCCGAAAGAAATATAAAAATGACTTATTAGTACAAAAACGTCGAAAATGTAAAACATTCAATATAAGAAATTAATTTTTTACGTTGATATTAACATAGAAAGGTTTTCTATATTAATAGGCATCGTCCTAATGTGAAAAATAGGATGACTTTTCATCAATATCCATCCCCTAATAATAATAATAATAATAATAATAATAATAATAATAATAATAATAATAATAATAATAACAATAATAATAATAATACTAACAGTAATAATACAAAGCACGATAGTGTCATGGTTAATATGCCTGATTTGGTATTCGGAAGTCCGGTCTTCGATCTAAAGGGTAGGCTAACCTGATATATGATATGATATGATATGATATGATATGATATGATATGATATGATATGATATGATATGATATGATATGATATGATATGATATATGATATGATATATGATATGATATGATATGTGATATGATATGATATGTGATATGATATGATATGTGATATGATATGATATGATATGATATGATATGATATGATATGATATGATATGATATATGGTATGATATATGATTGCGTCTGAAAGATATGGGCAAGCAACAAACGAGAAAATATGTATCAGAACATCGAAATGAATAAAAAGCATACATTATATATTATATTAGGTTATTTATTACAATCTCCACAGCGCCATTGCATCCCATCTTCATAGTTAGCAAGTAATAAAAGATCATGAGCATATAAAGTAGTGTCTAAATTCAGTCTGCATGTGATTCTTATAATGCCAATAGTTCCACGAGGAAGTTGTCTCTTATCTTTCATTACGGTATTCATATAAAGTACTTGTATTAATAATACGTCAATCTACATCTCTGTCGAATGATTTCCAATCTGATATACAATTATCCACTTTAAAGTAGTATTAAATCATTATTTTTTCAATTTAAATAATATTATTTGTTGCGATACTCAATATTATGTAAAATTGTTTTTATGCCCCATAACTAGCCGTTATTCGCCTTAACTCTACGAGAGAGTTCATAGATGTCGCTAGTGCTGAGAAGCGTACACCACTAAATTCGTCAGACATTATCCAGGGTGCACCAGAACGATCGATATACGTTGCAGTCTCAATGAATGATGATGGAGAATTGTTGGGATGTCACAGGGGAGCCGGATTCCAGAGAAAAACTCCTGTGTTGCCTGGACCACGGCCTTATTCAACACAAGATTATGTTTAATTTTAAGTAATTTTCTTTACCAGCTTTATACAGTCTACATATTAAAACAATGTTTGTAGTCATGTGATATTTGTCACATTTAATGAAAATATCATCTGATATGTCCACAACTGTGGAGTAACGGTCAGCGCGTCTGGCCGCGAAACCAGGTGACCCGGGTCTGAACAAGTTACACTCTGGAATCTGAAAGCATAGCGGCCGTTAACTTCGTCTGTAAAATAGAGAGTGCGCATGCGCGAGCATATACTACCTGTACTGCTTCTACCCACCACGTGACGTCACTCATGCTTGCAGATGCCAGGCGGGAAGTGTACCTGGTTGAAGTTTTTTCCGGGGTTTTCCCTCAACCCAATATGAGCTGGGTAACTTCCGGTGCTGGACCCCGAACTCATTTGACCGGCATTGTCATCTTCGTTTCTTTCAAACGCTAAATAACCTGAGATGTTGATACAAAGTCGTAAAGTAACACAATAAAATAAAAATAAAAACAAAAATAAATCCAATCAAAATTGTACGGTACCAACAGAGAGCGCTGTGCTGGTTTATTCGATGTTGCCTACGTCATAACAAAACAACAATTTCCCTGAAATTTATATGAAAACGTTAAGGTGGAATTTTTATTGCGATTACTCTACAAGAAAAGAAGGGAATTGCTCGGAAAGTCTCTTTTCTGGGAAACAGCGTAATTTAAAATGTAAATAACATACAAAATCTACAATGAAGAAAGGCGGAGCAAGAGGAACTTTGCTAAACTGGGAGAAGAATAACAAAATCTTTACTAAGCAAGAGCTTTCCCAGAAATCTGTACTAAGCATAGCAGGACTGCTAAGCAAGCAATAGTGGGAGGGGCTTAACGACTTCTTCGAGGGTCGCAGGCACATAAATTCTCAAGGCCCTGAATTACGACAGAACAATATTTTTTCTTAGTGGAAGTGATAGTCCAATTTCGACTTTCCCATTAAAGTACGTCAAGTGTTCGTCCCCTCGACCAAGTTTACTAAAGGGAAAGTTTTACGAGTGTTTGGTAAATGCTGATATACATTTATATTAAGAATCCTCTGTATAACCAATGGGGAAAATTCTGCGTAACAGGTCTGATATAAATGCCATCCAAAATTACAAATACCATCTTGCACTTTTATGACTACCACATATCACATGCCGTTATAAATCTTCTATAATGGCACACAAAGAACCATCATACCTCTGCTTTATAACCGAGACAAATAAAGGTTAGTTGGAAGTGACATTCCGTATTTTCTTTGTTCTATTCAATATACAAGGCTTCAGTGTACTATCTACATGAAATTCAACAAACACAATACAATTAATTTTGGATGTAAATAACAATGAATTAACTTTATCGTTGTGACGAAAAATGTTACAAAATCTAAGGTTTGTGGCTTACATTTACTATTTTCTTAACATCAGCGTAAAAATCATGCTAGAAATGTAGCCTATATTTTTGTTATAAGTTTACATTTTGAATTACATATTTTATTAAATAAATTATAAGTAAACTTATATATATATATATAATTCAAAACGTTACTTAGATAAAGGAGCTTAAGGGGTTAGGTACAGCTTAAAGCAGTAAAATTTTGGAAATATTCAATATTTTTTCCCTCGATTACTGTATTTTGTACAATAATGAAACTTAGTATGTGTAAAACACGTCCTTCTGCTAAATGATATATATATATATATATATATATATATATATATATATATTTACGATTTAAAAGAAATTATTTACATTTTTTTTTCAAAATTCAATTCACTGTGCACTGATGAAGCGTTTCCCACATAACTCAAAAACTATCCAACATTCTGTGATTAAGTTCTGTGTGTGTATTTATGCACGTCATTTCTACAATATGATGCAAGGTCACTTCTCTACCTTTCATAGATTGTCTGATTAAAAATAAATTCATTTAAAAATATGGTCAAATATTAGTATTGTCTTCTAACAAAAAATAAAAAAAAATATTGTTTATTAAGGAATGTATTTGAAAGAGTATGATATTGTAAACATGAGTTTCAGCAATAAAATAAAAGAGAGAGAACATGAAAAAGTTAACAAGTTTATGAGTTATGAGGGAAACGCTTCATCACTGCACAGTGAACTGCCACCATATTGAATTTTGAAAAAAAAAATATATATATATATATATACCAATTTTCATTATTGTACAAGATAGAGTAGCTACTGGAGGAAAAAAATGTTGAATATTTTCAAAAATTTTACTGCTGTAAGCTGTACCTAACACCTTAATTCATTTTATCTCATTTTCAATAATTATATGCATACAAAGAATATAAACATTTCTGAAATAGAAAATATCACTTCAACGTTCTTGCAAATAGCTCTATGTAATAAATATTTAACTCAGATATCTCTAGCTAATTTCGGGAGAATTGTGACTTCTACATACAGTACTTGCAAATAATTTAATAATCACTATTCAACTCAAAGTTTTTCTAAACGTTTCCAGGCAGAATGTGGCTCTTGAAATGTCGCAAAAAGATTTTGTTTATAATGTACAACTATTTAATTCAAGAATAAATTTTGTAGTTCTTTTTTTTTTTTAATATGGTTCTTGCATTGTTTCAAAGTAGCCTGATATAAAAAAACACTGAACTCATATCTCAATTCTTGTGGACGAGGTATTAGAAATTAAAATAAATATTTAACACAAACGTATCTATGTCCTTGCGTAAAAAAGGCTGTAACATTTTTGCAGCATTTAGTACAAGATAAAAACAATACGTAGTAATATGCGTTACAAGAGCGGTATGTTTGTTTTCATGTTCTCGGAAATTAAAAAAAACTCAACTACGTTTCGCTTTTTCAATCTTTTCCTCGAACATGAAAACAAACATACCGCTCGTGTATCGTACATTATTTTGTGCCAAGATCGTTTATTACATACCTGAAAGAGGAATTTCTAATTAGTTGCAATGAAATCTCCATCTTGGTTTCTGTTCAATGACGGCAACTTTGGCAAACAAATATATCTATCTTCAACATTGTTCCTATAAAATGTTTTCTGTGTTTACTATACTGCAGCAGGCCGTGATATACGTCTGTCTTTTTTCCCCCAGTCTATGATGAGTCTGGAATCTTGTTGATTTTTTCACGGCTTCCTTAATGTTACTTGCATTACAAATGCAGTAACTTTTGTGGTGTTGTAGAGTTTACTTAATTTTTGCAAATATTTAAAAACAATAATTAACAGTGCAATTTAGGTGAAATTGCAGTGGTAAGTTTCCAATTTATAATTATTACTATATTGAAGAATAGGGAAATTGTTATGTGTGTTTCGTTTGAAATGCTGAATGTGGTATTTCACACTTACCGAGTATTGGTTTTGTGCGGAAAGCAAGCAAATACGCACGATCTCGCACAAAAATATTTATAAGGGTTATTAAAAAGTCAGGAAAGATTATTTTCTTTTCACAGGAACTTCCGTTTCATTTGTTTCATTATTGTTGCTATAACAATTGAAATATATAAACAGCAATTAAAGTTATTTTTTAGTGAGATAATGTACTTTTTTTTTGTGAATCCATAACAGAAAATAATGCTTTTGCCTTAAAATACGAATTAGATTATTCAGTTTTACTATGAATGTAACAAAGATTGTTCCAGTAGAATGAAAAGATTCAGAACTCTTAAATGAATTGAGTCATGAACTCTGCAATTTGTCGTCATTGTGAAAGCGTACAACAATTTTTTTAAAGATAGCCTATTTGCCAAGATTATCTTTTGATCGCCGTTCCTTCCCTAGAAGAGAGGGTATTAATTATAGAGGAGATAAATTGTGACCATATCTCAATATTTTAAAATTAGTTTACATATGAATAAACCCCAATCCTTTATATAGAAAATTATTATTTTTCTATACAGGTATAGTTACTTCTTAAAGTTAGACTATTATATCTTTCCTGAATTTTGAATAAACTTATGTCTGAATATAACAGTTTTTCGTACAAATGCTTATGACTGTAGGATGCACTAGAATGAGGTGTATAAATTTGTAATGAGTGTCAATTAAACCGGAATCATTTGAGAAGCGCCAATGACTTCATTTTTAATTACTCTGCACTAGAAATCAACCAACCAGTCAACTTCAAAAATATTAATAGTCTTTTTTTTGTGAAAGTTTTTATTAAAGTTAACGATATACTTTTCAATATCTTTTTATATTATCATTTTACACTCATAGTGAAATTGCTTGAAATTCAGGTGTGCACTGCATAAGATAAATGTACCAAGTTCGATAAAAATAAGTCCGCTCTTCTTTCACAGAAGAGCCACTGTTGGACTTAATATGAAACTGAATTGTCAGCCGAAGTTGAATCTTTTCTCCGCATGTGCCCAGATGCCACGTAACAAAAATACACAATTTTACAACCTCGACAACCACAGGTAGATATAACATTTTAATGGTGTTTCGTTAAATATTCAATGAAGCGGGAAGTCTCTCAAACAAAACACACAGACTATAATAAAATGAAATCTCTGTTTATTACATAAGTTCTAAAAATAAAATGAGAATAAAATGAACACTCAAAAGCTCCATCCTATGAACACGTACGAATATATTGTCTATCTTTTCTCAACTTCCTCGTATAGTAAATGACAATAGTATTCGGTGACATTTTTGTATTTACTAGGTAATATTTTCAAAGTCTTCAAATTATGGTACACTATTTAAAAAAAATTATTAAAAAACAACCTTTTATTCCCTACTTCTTCATTATGGAAATTGAGTATTTTACTGTTAAGAATAATTAATCTTGAAATTTTCACTGATTGATTTTGTTCGCGTTCAGTGTATAAAATGCAACTTATGCGGTAAATATTTTAAATGTAACATGTTTTTAATAGCAATTAATTTGAAAACATAACGAAAAAGTCGAAGAAATTCAACTGTAACCTAGCGATTTTTCACGTTAATCGATTTTATTTATAATCGATTTAACTGCGAGGTAGTTGTGCGACTGTCAACATCGTTGCTATGATCCATTTGCAAAACTTGTACAGTAGAGGCAAAAAAAAAAAAACAGACCGACCCTTGTAGCTGATTTCAGAGCCTTGTTCACTCCAGAGCACGATGGACTGGTAACTAAGACTTTCGTGGTTCGAATCCCGCCTGGGAAGGAAACTTTTTTTTTTTTTTGTTTCTTATTCAAACTTATTCCCAATACTTTTCGATTGCTTTTAAAATTCATGTTCTGGGAATAATAAGTTAATTAAGTAGTAAAATATCACTGCAATCGAAAAGTATTGGGAATAAATAGTGACAGAATTATAGCAGTTTATAACCCCGGAATTTTTCTGCGGACGCACTGTATAATAACATCTTATAAAAAAAATCAGTACTTTAAAACGCCAACACCTCGTTATACAGTTAAATATTGATTTCGATGTCATGAGACGTTATAGATTTGGGACTTCTTATTGAAATCACATGTTCAATATGTGATCTTTCAGCATCAGACACTCTTCGCAAACGTCTACAAAGCTATTACTCGAGCTAGTGTATCCTCAAAGATGCTCCCCCCGCAGCAACTGTAATTGTGTTTTTCTTTTCTTCAATCGTTATGTGTTGAGAAAACCTTACAGGTAACAATCATGGAGATTTAAATCCGGCGATTACGGCGTCCGTCAAATAGAGTAGGATAACGGCTGGAGAATATTACGGCGTGAAAGTATTCATTCAAGTAATCCAGAACAACAAGTGCCGTATCTCCTCTAGTCCCATCCTGTTGGAAAAATGTCTCTTCCATTTTTATTCCTGTACCATAAACAGTTTGAAAGAAGTCATGAAGGAGTGGCAGATAGCGCTGTGCAATAGTTGTCACTGAAGAAGAACGGTCCAGCAACTACAGCCGATGAAACAGCTTAACACAATATACATATATTTTTGAGGATGTAAAGTAGGGCTGGGGACGGAGCGGTTCGGTTCGGAGCAGTTACTGTGACTGTTACTGTTACTCGGTTGAACCGAGTACAGTACCGAGTACAAATTTGTGGCGGCAGATTTAAAATTTAGATAGACTGAGTCGATTTTAGAACGTACTTTGAAAGTGAAACCAAGCGTGTTTTAAAAGCGTTGTAGTAAAGCGCTTTCGCTTTGTCAATTGACGAGAAAAAAGTGCTTCTCTTCATTGCAAAATGGCGGTTGCAAATTTAATTTGCGTGATTACAACTATTTGCGGAGTTATTTAATATGAAAGGCCTATTTGACTTTTAGTGTTGTTATATATTACAGACGAAATAAAATTGATAAAATAATTTATAATACTAACAGCTAATAAGTTAACACGTGTGGTAAACGTTAAACGCTGCAGCTAAGTAAAAAAGAAGATAGAAAGAAACGGGCTCCATGAAGCGCTGCCTAAAACACTTAAAAATAACACACAGAATTATATATTATTACGGAAAGTGGACAAAATAATCAATAAAATGTGGAATCTTAAACTGAAGAACAGAATGTTTATTTATTTTATAACATTACTAGCCTTCAATACAACCATATTCTCTTTGGTGAAGTGTAATGTTATTGATAAATTAAATTAATTAGGTAACATAATTCGTAGAAATGAATACAAATAAAATGATGACTGATGAGGTAACACAAATCCAATAAACACAAATAGAAGAAAAATATAATGCACTTCCTTTTTTAACATATTTTAATATTAAACACTCTAATACGATGATGATAATAATAATAATAATAATAATAATAATATTATTATTATTATTATTATTATTATTATTATTATTATTATGTACAGTAATATGTTCAGACTGTCAATGTTCATTAGGCCCACTTGACAGGTCATATAATAGGACGATCTCTTCAATACTAGAGATCTTTCAGCCCGCCTTGGGGATAAGGAAATAATTTGACCTGCAGCAGAAAATATTTAAATACAACAGTACCTACGTTGTTGTCTGCTAGAATTAAGTAAAACACGTGAACTCTGTTTGAACGTTTGAACTGACCGGTAACGGCTACGGTTAACCGAGTAACTTCGGTGCTCCGCTGCCAAGCACATAAACCGATAGAACCGAGTAACTCAACAGTTCTACTCGTTCCGTCCCCAGCTCTAATGTAAAGGACTGAATGTGGATTTCCAAATGCCTAGAAACGCATAATGTGTTTATTAACGTATCCCTTAAATGGAAATTAGCCTCTTCAGAGAACAAAGAGGTTGCTGCGGTATTCTCTCTCAAACACAGCCTACATACACTGTATGATCCACAAAAGAAAAGACGTATTTGTAGAAAAAAGACACTCACTGCTTGGACAGCGTGGCGGATGATTCTAGGGGCCGCATGTGGCACGGTGCCTCTGTTTCTCACCCATACTCCTCGTATCGTGAGTATCGATTAACAGACCTCGTCCGACGCCCCTCCCCGCCGCCGCCGCCCCGCGGTTCTTCTTTCCACCCCACTGCCACACTGCTCCCACTCCCAGACTATTTCTATAGGCGCACGTAGGAATTTCACATACAAGTCGCTTCAGAATTCTGTGTCATCTCCATTTTTATTGCTCTCTGAGAATAGAAATAACGAATCATTGCTCCTTCTTTTTCCCTATTCATGGATTAAGTCATTTCTTCTGTTCCAGACTATCTCTTCCTCAGGCTTCCAATATTCGTGCAATAGACCCCAAAGGAAATTATACTTTAAATTTTTTTTCTTACTTTTTACTTTCTCAGTTTTTTCCACTTGTCAGCTGTTACCTCTTTTGAAGTACCAAAGTGTGCGGTCCCTTCAGTCTTCCTCTAGCTCATAGATTCCAATTGTAACTCGTACGAGGTAACCCCTGGCGTAAGCGGCTCGCAATGCATATTCTTTAAAGTCGTTTTCCTTATTTTATTTGGAAAGTTATTGACCTTAGCAGAGTATGCTTGACGTGCAGTATCTCCTGGTTCTATAGGCGTTTGGACACCCATACTCTAGCCCTTACGCAGTCGCTGCTGACACCCCGAATACTGTATAATGGATTCTTATGGACTTTTTTAATGAGTAATTAAAATATCGCTCTATTTTTATTTATACAACTATATGAAATACTTTAATGTCTATCACAATGTTATAATTCATTCATTCATTCATTCATTCATAGTGTTCTGCCCAAGAACAAGTCTTTCACTGCAAACCCAGCATTATCTAGTCTTTTCTATTTTCTGCCTTCCTCTTCGTCTCCTCATATGATCCATATACAGAATCTTAATGTCGTCTATCATCTGATATCTTCTTCTGTCCCGAACTCTTCTCCCGTTCACCATTCCTTGCAGTCATCCTTCAGGAGGCAGTTTCTTCTCAACCAGTGACTCAGCCAATTCCTTTTCCTCTTTCTGATCAGCTTCAGCATCATTCTTTCTTCAGCCACTCTTTCCAACACAGCCACGTTTCTTATTCTGTCTGTCCACTTCACATGCTCCATTCTTCTCCATATCCACATTTCAAATGCTAATGTACAGTAATGGTAACAGTTCAATATTGGTTCACATGTCTGTTTACTCCTAATCATAATTTAATTTTTATCTTCCTTTCCAAACCACTTTCTTGCTAGTATGTGAATTCCAATTCCAAACATGTTTACGGTTAATTGTTTATTTACTTGGTTATTTATTTTATTTATTAATTTTTTATTTTGCTAATAATTGTAACATAAAATATAATATAAACAGAAAAGCTTTAGCTCGTCCCTGAAAGAGTAGAACTCGTGCTCAGGGGCGGATTCCTGAATTGAAATTAAGAAGTATATAATACAATTTGTCTTGTGTTTACTACGCAATAAGAATATATAAATTTAAATTTAAATTTACAATTTTTATAAAATCCATATATAACTTTTTAAGTTTAATACTAGAACTATTAGAATTGACAAGATTAGGATATTTAAATATAAATTTGTTACACATATTTGGGCCTAAATTACTACTATGATTAAATACTGTAGCAGTGTTCCATTTTGGTTCAAACAATCTTAAAGAATTCATACCTTTTGTTTCATAACTATGAGAATACAATTCAAAATTATTTCGATTTTTATATATGAATTGTATTAATACAATACAATACATTTGTCTTATTTTAAGGACATTAAAGTCTAAAACAATTTTTGAGATGTAAAATCAATAGGTTTATGAAGACATATTTTAATTATTTTCTTCTGTAATAAATAAAGTGGATTAAAATTTGATTTAAATAAGCTACCCTATCCTATAATCCCATACATAATTACCGATTTAAATAAAGTTAAGTATATTGTGCGTAATAAACTTATTGACAAGTAATTCCTCAATAAAACAAAATAATAGGCTATATTATTTTACGTTCTAAGAAAGGTACTGTAAGTTTCAGAAGTACAAGCTTACTCAATATGTAGTTAAACTGATTGCTATTTAATTGTATGTTTTTTATATAACTTGTAAAACTTGTAACATAGTTCACATCTCAAAGCTACAATCGTGATGTAAGATCTATGGAATATGATAAATTAAATAAAAAATATAAAAAATTCTATACTTATTATTAGGGCAACCATAAAGCATAAAAAGCATAATGTCATATAATACCTATGGTTGATAGGTAAGAGTATAATAAATCATAATTATTAACAATTTAAAAGCATAATTAGACGGAGTTATGCAATAAGAGACCAACTGTCAAAAAACCTGTTTTCGAAATACTGACCATTGAAATAAATCTGGTTTTTACTAAACATTTTATGCAAGAAGTATTGTAACATTAACAATATTACAAAAAAATAGCAGAAATAATACTAAATACGGTGTGTTGTTTTGTAATCTAAGTTTATATTTCATGTATATTATTGAAACCTGGTTGAGTGGAAGAGAAGGCCTCATGGCCTTAACTCTGCCAGGCAAAATAAAACTGCTGCTGCTACTGCTACTAAATAGAAACGGTAACCGATTTTTAATAACAGACCAGCAGTTGACTTAATATTTCAAAGCTAAATAAATGTATGTAATAAATGAATTTTGCTTATAAATAGCAACAAAATGTAGATATCGCAGTCTTGATTTTTTATGAATTAAATACTCCAGCCAGCAACAGATTTGTGCAAATATCTTTTCTCTTTTTTTTCTTTTTTTCAAATTTGGGTTTGTCTATTGTTGCATAACTCCGTCCAATTTTCCTTATAATAAAGCATATAGTTGGTTGCTCTACTGCTTATTCATTTCAACAGAAGATGTCAGAAAGTCTGATAATTTTTCTGATATTTTAACATCGTTATCATCATAAACATTAAATTTAAACTATCTTTTCAGTGAATGGCTACATATGGATCCAGTTTACAAAATATAGGAAGTAAGGTACTGATGTAATACGTTCCTCTTTTTTGCTTTTGGACTGAAGCACTACTAATTTTGATAGTGAAATTTCAACTATTCTCTCAAAACTTACAAAATCTCCTGCACAGGTGAAGGAATGAAGCCACTTGTTCCCACAGTTAGCCTTGAAGTAATCTCAGAGTGTAAATGAGCCCCAGTATTCATTCCCTGGATTCGTGCACGCTAAATCCTACTGTAGCACTGCCTGCTCTCCCTCTCCGACCTCACCGGCACGGAACTGTTGTCAACAGTTACCCCCACGACGGCAGTGGAGGAATACCTATGCCACTGGTATTTGGCTTCACTCAGAATCATTTGCATATGGAGCCACCTATCTGCATATTTGTAATAGTTTAACAATATTACGCTATGTTTTGCATGGAATTGGGTTCGCTCTGAATACCTCCCCTGCGTATAGATATGAACCCTCGTAAAAGGGTGTTCGAAAACTAGTCGTCTATTTATGAGCTACAAATCTCACTAAATAAGGGAGATCTTTCCTTAGTTTTCAATAACAGTGAACTACAGCGGTTACTCTGTACCAAGCTATGACTTGAAGGGCATGTGCCAGCAATTACTATGTTTCCTCACTGCCAAATCGCACTCCCTCTGCACATGTTCTACTAAAAAAAAACAATTTCTAATAATCTACGTAAAGGTTAATTTTTTGTTCCAACAGAATACGTCTGCTTTGTTAACAATTTATATTTGAGGAGAAAAATTCGCTTCGGCCCGGGAATCGAATCCGGGTCCTTGATTCTACGTACCAAGTGCTCTAACCATTGAGCTACGCCGAAGTTCAATCGACAGCACCGGATCGAATCCCCCTCCTCTAGTGTTTTGCCTTTTCTCCTCTAATATTAATTGTTACCGTAACAGACGTATTATGTAGGAACAAAAAATTAACCTTAGCATATATTCTTCGAACAACAGTGCATATTACTATGAAATCCCGGCCACCAAGTCACTCAACTGAGTACGCTCCTTGTATAATGGCAGTTGACTTAATATAAAAATGTCAACATACATGCGAATTTGTAGACAGGCCACAAAGGAAAAAACACTAGTGTAGGGGGATTCGATCCGGTGCTGTGGATTGAACTTCGGCGTAGCTCAATGGTTAGAGCGTTTGGTACGTAGAATCAAGGACCCGGGTTCGATCCCCGGCGCCGAAGCGAATTTTCCTCCTCTAATATTAATTTCCAATAAGCTATACACCGTTCCCGCTTAGAGTGATCGAGAAATAAGTGATAATTGCAAGTGTAAATAATGGTTTATTATCATACCTCTTTACATAACTTGGTGTAAAAACTCACCGAGTTTCGGAAAATACTCACTGCAACTCGATGTGTGTGCCTTGAATTGCTCTGCAGACATATAAATGGTATTCAACCTCCCGCCAAGTGTTCTGTAGCATTTTGTGGAGTCACTAATGCAGCTACACTTGTGATGCACTGCCTCAGTTCCTCCAAAGTGTTAGCTCTGCCCCTTTGGTACACAGCATCCCTTACAAAGCCTCAGGAAAAAAGTCAAAGGGGTCAGATCGGGTAATCTGGGTGGCCAGGCAAGGGGTCCTCGTCTTCCGATCCACCTATCGGGGAATTTTTCATCCAAGAACTCACCCGTTGATGATAATGGGGTGGGGCCCCATCCTGTTTAAACACCGATCTTGAGGGAAGTTGATCAACAACAAAGTTCTTCAATATGTTCAGATACACATTTCTTGTGACTGTAGGCTCTACGAAGAAGAATGGTTCAATGACGGAATTCCTCGTCAATCCGCACCAAACATTAAATTTTGGCGTGTGTCTGTCATGTTCACGTATAACATGTGGATTCTCTGAACCACATAACCGGCAGTTGTGCTTGTTGATTTGTCCACATAAGTGAAAAATTGCTTTGTCAGAGGAAACAAAGTTGTCTAGGTACGAGATATCCTTGTCAATTCGTAGAAGCATTTCAGCAGCAAAATTTTCCCTAAACGGACGATCGTTGGGCTTTATCTGGTGATGAAGTTGGACCTTGTAAGAATACAAATATAGACACTTCTGCACGATCCTATGAATTCTTGATTATGCCGACATTTTACTGACTGACCTTTCCAGCGACAAAAATAACGAAACTTCAACGTTCTCATAATTTGCGTGTACGTTTTATAGGCCTAAGCAATTTTCGCAAATATAATCATATTACTCCATCACTTGAAGCAATAGGTTGGCTTAAACTAGATAAAAGAAGAAATTTACATTCACTTTTCCTTCTCTTCGAAATCTTGAACTTTTCTATTCCTTCGTACATGTCGTCTCGCTTCACTTACCTTTCTTGCGATCATAATCTGAACACACTTTCTCGCCATGAAACAATACTAACAATGCCATTCCATCGCACCTCATACTCATCCTCTTTCACAATTAGCCCTGCCAAGACTCTGGAATTTGCTAACACTTAGCATCACAGACTGTCGAAATGAAACTGATTTCAAATGCAAACTTCCTAAGCACTTGGTCAGTATTGATACTCGTTCAGACATAACTTCTTGTAAATAGTTGTTTTATTCTAGCACAAAATATTTCAATATCCGGTATAATTTTATTATTCTAGATTTAATTTGTATTTCATAAAATATATACATATATATTTTTTTCCTCTTAAGTTCTATAAAAAATTGTCTAGTCTTCATTAATCGGGTAATATTTTCGTACTTTGATTTGCATTGTAATTGTAAATTTAAATACGATTATAATTTTAATTGTATTTTTAATATTGTACGTAGTTGTAATCCCCTAGTGAATGGAAAGAGAAGCCTAATGACCTTACATCTAAATTCAAATTATGGTTTATTTAACAATGCTCGCAACTGCAGAGGTTATATCAGAGTCGCCGGTTTGCCGGAATTTTGTCCCGTAGGAGTTCTTTTACATGCCAGTAAATTTACTGACATGAGCCTGTCGTATTTAAGCACACTTAAATGCCATCGACCTGGGCCGAAATCGAACCCCCAATCTCGAGCACAGAAGGCCAGCGCTATACAGACTACCCTACCAAGGCCGACTCCTTATATCTATCAGGTTAAATAAATAAATAAATAAATAAATAAATAAATAAATAAATAAATAAATAAATAAATAAATAAATACTGAAATACTAAATTGCGTGTGTTAATATTGAATGTTACATTCAAGGTGTGCATTCTGAGAACAGACTGTACAGAATGGAGGAATTTGAATATCTCGGACTTAGTTCTTGCGATTATGACTCTCAGAGAATAATCTCTACAGACAGGAAACTCCTGCCAAGTGAGGGTGTTAAGTTTGTGCAATCTAGTTCGGTTAGAAGTATGCATGACTTACGGCTGTGATTGCCAAACTTTATGTAACACTGCGTCCTGGACTTAATCTACGTTGCATTACGTTCTGTTCTTTGTCCACATCGCAGGCTACATAGTTAAATAATTTCAAATTATGCTCTTCACAAAGAGAAATAACGAGAAATTGGAAATCCTTTCAACTGAAGTCACAGAGTAGGCTATGTCGTACTTGGAAAGCGATATTTTCACGAAATCTATTCCGATTTGTAGTGCTGTAAGAACATATTCCAGTACACCTGGAATACTTTTTTAACGATTATGTTGTTACGTTTCTTCATTATTCATGACTTTCACTTGTACTGATGCAGTTAACTTATCTGACCGGTTAACACCATACATTAGATGTGTTATGTCCTGGGTTCGAATCACACAATTTTCAAGCTTTCTTAATTCGTATATGCCAAAATCGGTGGCTCCAACGTGTTACGACACTGAATAAACTATAATAGGGATGCCTAATATCGCTCCCAAGCTGTAAACTTGGACTGCTTGCCTTCACTATTACCTCCATCTTATTGCAACGATTCAATATAAGGTAGTGTAACTAAGACTGCCCGAGTCACTATAAACAATTGCTTTAATACTAACAGTGATGGCTAGGACTTTGCGTCATCTTTGTACAGCGTACAGTAGGGTCTCGATTATCCGAGTTTCGATTAATCGAGGTTCCGTGTTATCCGAGCCCGACACAAAAAAGTAATTAACTGTAAATATTGTACAGTATTGCATATTAGTTGTTTTTTTCAAATGTATACGTACTGTATTTTTAGACGCCTAGGGTGCTATTCATAGACATTTCGCTAGCCCGCGCTACGAGCGTGCTAAACTAGCCCCGGCTGTCGACTGGTTACTTGTACAGGATTCATATCATATATTATCGCTAACACTGGTTTATGAATACGAAAAACGTTAGTTCGCTGATCATCCACCGGAAGCCCGCGCTAAGAATATCTATGAATATCAACCTGATTTGTTCATTCTATTTAGTCAGTTAAGTAAAGAGTTTGTCTAATTTCTAATCAAAACACAGTTTTTCAGTAACCATCCGTTTTTCCGAGTTTTTACTTATCCGAGGTAGTCTTGGTCCACATTAACTCGGATAATCGAGATTCACTGTACTAATAATAAGATTAATAATAATAATAATAATAATAATAATAATAATAATAATAATAATAATAATAATAATGGCTTTATTTAACCTGGCAGAGTTAAGGCCGTAAGGCCTTCTCTTACACTCAACCAAGATTAAAACTTGCATACATAGCTGAACATAAAACTGGATCGGAATTAAGTAATTACATACTGATACAATTTAGGTACATAATGAGATCAAAAGAGGTAGTTACATAAAATTTACCTCATGAAATAAAAATAAACATAGTGAAATACATATTAATGTTGTTAGAATCAAGTACGAATCACATAAAAACAGAAGCCGATAATTCAATAAAAAAATGTACACAGTAAAAATAAAAATAAACAAATTAGTATACATATTAGTATTAGATTACAATTAAGTAGGATTCACATAATTAAACCAGAAACCGACAATTGAATAAAATGTGTACAAAAATAGATTAATAATAAAAAACAACAACACAGTGGGATACATGTTGGCGTTAAGTGATAAACATGATTTAAATAATAAAAATAAGAAACAAAAAAAATACAGTGGAACACATTCCATTAAATATTTGCAACGCGTTAGGTCTGGCAACTCATCGTAAGATATTTTTATAATTTACATTTAAAGGAAATTAAAGTTCGGCAGCCCTTGACTTCAGGCGGCAGAGAATTCCAGTGACGAGAAGTAGCAACAGTGAAAGATGAAGAATAAAGAGATGATGTGTGCAGTGGTATTTCTAGCGTGTTATAATATTGTGACCGAGTATTTAAGTTATGATACCGAGAAAGACTGTGGAATCGGACAGATAAGTAAGAGGGAGTAGACTAGACCTACTACATTAAGTAGGCCTACTTCTTTTTATAATTTATTGTACACTTCATAAGTTATAATGAACAGACAACGCGCGCCTAATGACTATAGCAATAATATTAATGATAAATTAATACATTAACTTAATAATAACAATAATAAGTCGATCAGTCATACAGAATTGTACGTAACGATCCCAACAGTAGGTTTTTTCCTTTCTCTCATTCCTTCCACCTGAAGACGAAAGGAGAGCCACCCTTCGAAACGTTGTGTCTTAATTTTTTGATTGTGACAACCAGCAATGGAAAAAGTCCAAACCCTTCACCTAAACAACAATAATAACAGTGTTTCATTTATAACGAAATAACTCACCCATCTACATTTTGTTTATTGGGTTTTCCTTGTATTTGCTAACATTACTTATTTTCCACAAGTTTATCAATTTCGGGCTCCACATCCAACACCACAAATGTAACACTGACACTAAATTGCTCTCCCTAACATTTATCCTTATGAGTGTTTTATTGTTACTTAATTTAGAAATATAGTTCTTATGTATATAGGCCTATACGAGCTGCAAAGTAAATCGAGGTTGACGGTGGCATTATTGAACATGTTATTTAAAGAGAAATAGGCCATCAAACAAAACACACAACATATAGGCAACGATCTTTTAATTTACTATCACATGCACTGTTTTCGTTCCTTACGGTTTCAATCAGTTTTCTTTAAAACCGTTGAAAATAATACGCACGTTTATATAAAGTTTTTTTCTTTAGAATCGCCCGTGTTATCACATTTCAACGTATGGCCCTTTCCTCCTGAATCACCATACATATAGCATGTGGCCGCTGGATGAAACAGTGGAGTAGCTGTCTTCTTCCTCTCATCGTAGTCTTTCTCATCTTCGCTATACTCGCTATCCAATTATCCAAATTAAAATTATAAATCTGTTCAAAACATCCTCCTCTAAATCATTTTTCGTCCAATAAAACTGCTCCACTTTTTGCACAGGATCACACGCATTTTTCCAGCTTTGCGCTGAAACCTTTGATACAGAACATCTTTCTCAAATAATTTCAACGTTATTAGATTTAAACGATATGTTACCTTCCTTTATTTGTCCCCACATAAATCCAATGTCCTCAAAGCAGCAATGATAAGATAGTAGTCGCACAATGTCATGTCTGTATAATTTTGCTAATTTGTCTATATTACAAAGATTTAGTACCATTATAAGTTCACAAAGCACTGGTTTTATTGCAAGCGGGTTGTATTCATGTTTTTTGAAGTAAGCAAGCCTGTATAGTCTGATTATATTATTAACAATAATACTGGTTCCTGGTTCAGTTCTACTGAGTGGTAGGATGCGTTGTCCATAATGATAATACTATTCGGGGAAATATTAGGAAACAGATGTTTTGAAAACCAATACTTGTAAACATTACCATCCATGTCCTCGTGGTAGTCACTGATGGATTTTGATTGGAAACACATAAAGGCATTGGGAAAGAATCCAGTTGAAGAGCCAGCGTGTACAAAAATGAAATCGCTGTTCTTTGCCTAATATAATTTTAATTGGAAGATAATTATAACTGTCTGGTTGTTCAAACGCCCACGTTTTGTTTTTGGTTTTTTGTCTGTGATTTACGTTTAACCAGGTTTCATCCAAATGTTTAACTAGACGAACAATAGATCTACACTCCACTTTTGTAAGGAAATAAAATATTTTACAAACCATATAAGATCAAATACTTTCGTCAATTACTGTTTAAAACGTAGTAAAATTTCAGTTCTTTTAATATCAGTCGCAAAGCCTATGTACTTCCGTAGAATAAGTCAGCTTCTTTTAAAGACTGTCTTATATTTCCTAAGGTTGGGTTAAAATATGTTCTCTAAAGAGAATAAACTATCCGCCGTACGGCAGAAGCAGTGAAAAAATCAACAACTGTTTTCTTAGGGGTCTTATTTTTCTGTTTCTTCCCAGAAGTATGCAATACTGATCCGCTAACATCAAAACTCATCGCATAAAATATCCTGTGCACCCTGCGCCCAGATTATTCTAGTAGCAGCAGCTGTTCTTTCCGTGATATTGATGAAAGATAATATTTACTTTCCTGTTTTCAGCGCTTCATCTTCTTCAGTGAGGAACTTGTGTATATTTAGAACCATTTCCCTACCACCGGCGTGGCTCAATCGGTTAAGGCCGATCTGAAGTTACGCTCGGGCGCGGGTTCGATCCCCGCTTGGGCTGATTACCTGGTTGGGTTTTTTTCCGAGGTTTTCCCCAACCGTAAGGTGAATGCCAGCTAATCTATGGCGAATCCTCGGCCTCGTCTCGCCAAATACCATCTCGCTATCACCAATCTCATCGACGCTAAATAACCTAGTAGTTGATACAGCGTCGTTAAATAATCAACTAAAAAAAAACTAAAACGATATGCCTCCCCCACCCAAACACCGTCTTGAAAATCCTAACACAAGCAAAACCGCAGATTAAAAAAAAAGTAAGTTTGCATATCATGCACTTCCGGAGAATCATTATGCTCACAATCTATTTCAAGTGGAAAACTAAAAGAAAACGTGAATATCATCACTGATAATAAGAGTCTGCGTTTGGTTACCCTTAAGACTTCAAGTGACTCGCAACAGTTGTAGGTACGTATGGAATATAGATCGGCGGCACTCGACCCAACTACACGGTTCAATGAACATGCGAAAACAAAACAAAGCTTGAATCTTGGAGATCATGACTATATGGGAAAAATTTGGTAGCCAGCACTTCATTAGGAAAGAACAAAATGTATTTTATCAGAAAGAAGGAAAAATTTTCATTTGAAACACTTAAAATGTTTACAGTAATTCATCGTAATGTGCAGAAACTCGTAAAACATGCACTAATAATTTGTTTTATTTTAAGTTTGTGGTGATATTTATATATTTTCATTTATTAATTCCAACCTTTAATCAAATCTAAAGTGCCTTAAAGCGTTTTACGTAAGGTAAAAATCAAGGGTAGACAAATTCCAGGCAGCATGTAGCTGTTGCGACTAAAAATTATTATGTGCTGTCTGAGTTGTTTACCGCGTTCAAAATTGTTCAAGATTACGATTTCTTTTGTCACTACGACTAATACATATGTAGGATTAATATTGTTACTTTTGTTGCGCAACTTAAGATATGGTTACTACATAGCTTCAATGGAAAGAACAGAGCGTCTCTCAGAGAGTGTCTTTGCATTGCATATATATTTAATATTGTTTAATATAAAAGGTGTTTCATAATTCCTAAGACAAACTTATAGGGGTTGTAGAGGGAACTAAGTAGATAAAGTTTTGATTAGGAACCCATGTCCGGAAATGTTCCTTGGCTACCACGGTCGCCAGATTTAACTTCTCTAGACTTTTTCCTGTGGGGCCACATGAAAAACCTTGTTTATGACACTCCTGTAGAGTCGGAGGAAGATCTTCTTGCACGAGTTCTGGCGGCAGCAGAAAGTATTCAGTACACACTAGGTCTCGTGGGGCGTGTATATGAAAACATGCTTCGTAGGTATACTCTGTGCAACGAACATCAGAGTCGCCGCGTGGAACCACTCTTGTAGTGCAGACTGGCAAGAGCTCATTGTTTCTAGTGAAGTGGGAGATGTGAAATCGATTCGATCTTCAAACTTATTTTGCATCGAAACGATACATTTCCGGACATGGGTTCCCAATCGAAACTTTATCTACTGAGTCTCCTCTACAACCCCTAGAAGTTTGTAATAGGAATTCTGAAACACTCTGTATTTCAGTAAATGCATCTTTATCTTAGCTCGAATAGTTTTCTCATTGCATGTGTGGGCAAAATGTGGTGGCTTCCGAAAATAAAGGGATGACTCCTGAAAATGTTTAGATTTGTCTAACCGTGGTAAAAAAATTATTGTTTATTGCATATAACCTGCCTTTAAATAAATACTTCGTTATTATTGTTATTATATTCAAGTGGTATTTTGTACACAAGTAGGCTACTACTCCTGTTACACATCAACATACAGACACAGGTATACGAAGCTGTAAACACACAGTACAGGAGAGTGCGGAGAGAGACCGAAGCGTGAAGTTAGTACGTATGATCGAGGTACAGTAGAGCGTCTCGTTTAGGCACAGTGAAAACGTAAACAAAGTGCAGGTAACGTATGGGAGAGGTCGAGCCCCAAAATAAACACGAGGGATGCACAAGGTTTTAGTTAGAATTAATTATATTAATTAACATTAATTGACATTAGCCTATATTTTCAAAAAACACACAAAATAAAAGAACAAAAATTGTATAACATCATATACACATTTTAACAAACAAGCAATTGTAATGTTGAAATAATTCAATATAACAAATCAAATTTTGCTACTTAGTCTATATGATGTTGTTTTGAAGCAGCATTTTTACGGTCATAAATTTCATTCTCTGTATGACTAACATAATATCACTGTCTTCTGTACTGTACCTGAATAAATTGAACTTTGAGAAGGGATAATTATGTTTAGGAAATAGTGTTGTCACTTCAGATCAATATACTATAGTTTTGTTAATTCGACCACCGAAGACGGTGATATTATGTTAGTCATACAGAGAATAAAATTTATGACTGTAAAAAATGCTGTTTGAACGCAACATCATATAAGTAGCAAAATTTGATTTGTTATATTGAATTATTTTAACATTACAATTCCTTGTTTGTTAAAATGTGTGTATAATAATGTTATGCAATTTGTGTTCTTTTATTTTGTGTGTTTTTGGAAAATATGTAAATTAATGTTAATTAATATGGTTAAATGTAACTAAAACCTTGTGCATTTCTCGTGTTTATCCTACGGCCCGTCCTCTCTCACACGTTACCTGCACTTTCTTCACGTTTTCACTGTGTCTAAACCAGACGCTCTACTGTACACCTAACTTGTATTCAAAGTAACCACACGCAGGACTCTACTGATAACTGTCAGCTGTCCGAGTGAAGCTGCTAGGAAAATAATTGATAACGATGTTCAGTTCTTCCGAAAATCCTAAGCCTTAATGAAGGCATTGTGATTCAGTAGGGGATGAAAGCAGCAGGTCCTTGGGGATAACACTACCTTCCCCTCCCACGTCCCCTCCGGCTTAAGTGAGACACTGTATATGGCAACAATGTACCAAAGAATATAAGAGAAACTATACGAAATCAGTGCCTTTATTAATCTTGCCTCATATTCCCTCTGTTACTGTGCCTCTATATATTACAGCAGACACCAAAATCCTTATCTGCCAAGATATTTTCAGTTACTTATCGGTGACGGATGAGACTCGGAAGAATAATGCTACTCGTGCGCCCCTATCTAAGACTTGGTGAGGATCGTGAAATCTATCGCTACGAGAACTGAGACATCACGACTCGAAGGAAATACAAGTCGGTACGTGTCTTGAATCAAGATAAAATTTATTCGTTTCCTGAATATCTACTTCCTGTACGACCAATATTTTAGTTCCGGTAAAAGTTACATGTTCATTGTGTACGCATTTGTTACAAGACACGTTAAAATTATTCATATATTCGCCATTGGAACATATTCGATGCTAATTAGAGGGATCATGTGTTGCAACACGAAGTGTATCTTGACATGATACAGTACACAGTTCTTGCGTGTTGCTTGTATCGAATATCTAACTAGACTACATTAAAAAGTCAAGGTTTATTTTCAAGCATTGTAGGATAATGAAACACTGTCATTAGCCGCCGGAAATATGTCAAAATTAACCCGATACGATGTCGGACTTCAATTTTTATATTCCTGTAGATCTGCTTGTAGCAATTACCTGCACAAAGATAAACTCTAAATAAAGGTTATGTATTTGCAAATCTCGGAAGATAAAAATTGCTCTCCCTACGTCAGCACTTTGAAATTTCTTTCTTCTTTGACATCAAGACGTAGTAAATTATAATTGCCGGCAATAGTGTACGAAACTGAAAAGACGCAGTTTTACATCATGGGCATGGGTATGAATTCCGTCTATGCCACTGGTGTCCTGTTGCCAATATGAGCTCAGCATCGTGCTAATATCATACCACTAGAGTCCAACTGAGTCCGCTGTCATCCTCGATGACACAGTTGTTACTCTAGCCCTTGTGTCAGAAATTCGCGAGTTCAAACCCGGACGAAAGCGATGAATTTAAAGATTATAGCTTCCTCTGGGAAGCACCCCTAGTAATATCAATGAACCATTCTCCTATTACACAATTCATCACATACAGTATGTCACTTTGATATTCATACACTCTGATTTTATAAATAAAGCAGTAAAAATTTCGTATCAAAATTACTTTAATTTAATCTTTTCTTTAACAAAAATTTTCCAGATATACTTATTTACATAATATTTAAAGTAAATAAAATCAAAAGTTTTTTAACATGTAAAATATAAATAAACAAACAATATTGTACTTTTTCTTGTCACATTCTTATTCATACAGATATAAGAAAAAATAAATTAATTAATGTTATTTTAAGCGTAATCGATCGACTATTGATCAGATTTTTTTATATTCGACAGATATTAGAGAAAAAATGCTAGTATAAGGATACAGTACATGTTATTCACAGATTTCAAAAAGGCATAAGACTCGGTTAAGAGAAAAGTTTTGTATAATATTTTATTGAATTTGATACTCCCAAGAAACTAGTTCGATTAATTAAATGTGTGTCCCAGTGAAACGTACAGCAGAGTTCGTTTAGGCCATTTTCTGCCTGATGAAACCCGTTCAATTCCTAACCCTGTCTGTTATCCTGGACTTTCTTAATGGCAAACTCTAGAACAAAGTTAAAAAGGAAATGTGATAGTGCATCTTCTTGCTTTAGCCTGCAGTGAATTGGAAAAGCATCCGCCAGAAACTGACCTTTATGGCTCTAAGACGCTTAAAATAACATTGAATAATTTATCCTTTGAAGAGATGGAAAAATTACTTGAAGCAAGTAAAGATCAGAACATAGTACGAAATGGAGATATAAAAATTGAACATTTATCCTTTGAAGAGATGGAAAAATTACTTGAAGCAAGTAAAGATCAGAACATAGTACGAAATGGAGATATAAAAATTGAATATTTATCCTTTGAAGAGGTGGAAAAATTAAAGTACCTTGGAGCAACAGTAACAAATGTAAATTACACTCGAGAGGAAATTAAACGCAGAATAAACATGGAAAATTCCTGTTATTATTATTCGGTTGAGAAGTGTTTCTCATTCAGTCTGTTCTCAAAAAGAGCTGAAAGTTAGAATTTATAAAACAGTTATATTACCAGTAGTTCTGTATGGTTGTGAAATTTGAACTCTTACTTTGACAGAGGAACAGAGATTAAGGTTGTTTGCGAATAAGGTGTTTAGGAAATATTTGGGGCTAAGAGGGATGAAGTTACAGGAGAATAGAGAAAGTTACACAACGCAGAACTACACGCATTGTATTCTTCACCTGACATAATTAGGAAAATTAAATCCAAACGTTTGAGATGTGGAGAGCATGTAGCACGTATGGGTGAATCCAGAAATGCATATAGAGTGTTAGTTGGGAGGCCGGAGAGAAAGAAGCCTTGAAAAGACCGAGACATAGATGGGAGGATAACATTAAAATGGACTTGAGGGAGGTTGAATATGATGGTAGAGACTGGATTAATCTTGCTTACGATAGAGACCGATGACTGGTTTGTGTGAGGGCGGCAATGAACATCCGAGTTCTCTAAAAGCCATAAGTAAAAGATGAAGAATTTGTTTAATGTGTATTTACGTATTTGTATAAGTTATTGTAAAAATTAAAAGTACGTTTTTTAAATTAATTTAATCTTCAGTTTTAAACCCACACTGTTTCTTATAATATGTTTATTATTGTGTGTTAAGCGTATTTGAGTATCTCCCTGAGAACGATTTTTTTATTCTTCAGAGATGATTTTTGTATTTGTACAAATTATTTTACTAGGAATAATTCAACTTGACTCAATACTGAATTTATGCAGTATGTTACAGGGTGTCCACATAAAACCTTTACAACTTTACAACCTTCAGGTTTCATATGGACACACTATATAATACCTCTATTTAGGTTATAACATACAAAGATTTTGTTACAATGCCGACAAGACTAGAAGATTTTTCGTGGGACTGAGATTAGTGATTTACAGGCTTCGAAACTTCGGACCCAATAGAGCAGTTCAGTGGGAAATCCGCATAACGGAGTACTGAGTATAGTGGTAAAGCGTACAGTGGGTGGGGTACTGTAGAATGAATGCCAAAAAATACGCAAAGGAAAACGCTCTGGATTTGAAGGTTCTGACGAATAATTTGGTTTTCATACAAACTGTGTCTGAAACTATTACACGGTTAGTAAAGTCAGAGCAAAAGATGCCGGAAGCCCTCAAATTAATTTAGAAAATGATGCAGAGAATTAATGAGACATCAAGTACACCGGTACTGAACGTGTAAAACAGAAGTGGAAATCAATTTTGTGTAAAAATAACGGATATGGAACATTGTGTAACATAAACAGAAAATTAGTGGACATAGAGTCACCCGAGAATGAAAGACTGTCTCTTATGCAATGATGTTAGGTTTTTTCGTTTTGCTCCTATCACGTCATGCGCAGCTTTCTACAGTACAAACTGTGTTTGGCAGATAACCGAAAAATATTTACGTTTGAGACACTGAGAATGTATCTTGTAGTAGGTACATTGCAATTCGGTACTGTAACTGCACTTCCTAAAGGCGACCAATAGGATAAATGAAAAAATTAAGATTGCTACATGCTTATTTCCACCATTAACACTGTGTATAATTAAACACAAATGCTTATAAAAGACAGGAGAATAAATGCTTTTCACATTCTTTTGACATCATTGTGTAATGTGTATTTACTTTCAGAATGTACATATGTGTGTTTCCCCATACTACCGTACTCTACTCTAAATAGCAACGTTGTTACCTCAACACATCTCTATCTACCTGCAGCGAGTCAGCAACCTATAGTGCATGCACAGTAAACTTATTGTATCGGGTCCAAAATCTCGAAGCCTGGTGATTTATGTTACAAAGCCGACAAGACGTGAAGGTTGTTCGTGGGAATGTGATATGTTTTTAAATTATATTTGTTGCCATAACAGTGGAAAAGAATATCAGAGAACATCTGTATCGCAGTCATGTTTGTCCATCACTTATCTCAATTTTTATTTGGCGAGACTTGAACGCTCTCCTATAATATGAATAAATAAGGCGAAAACAACCACCTTCTTTCGCTTCCATCCTCACAGCGAGATCTGAACTCATGATCGCAGTATCCTGGATGGTCCAAGTTACACTTTATCAATGGACAATACAGTTGGAAAATTAGTTATATACTGTTCAAAATCTAATGTTTGATTAAAGTAAATCTACTGTTTTTGTAACGCAAAAAAGTAATGCAACGTCAATTATTTTGAACCAATACTAGGCAACAAATAAGATCCTAATGAGAACGAATAACAAAGCTAACCATCACATAAAGTCGTGGCTCTGTTCAAACGTGTCTGAGCACAAACATCAGGGAATGAATGTTTTCTGGAGAAGTTAAGTCTTTTCCTCCCACTCTCTTTCACATAAGGAACAGAAAAGAAGAGGCGAAAACAGCTCCAAATTGATTGCAGTTGAAATTGTTGTGAAAATGAGAGTCTAGTTTGTTGAGTCAAGGTTAGTGATATATATAAGTGCAATGGACGCATGCAGTTGGCTCTCTTGGTTTGGTGCCAATTGGGCCAATGGCCTCTCTCTCTTCTCCCGAGGTTTGGCACGACGCCCGTGGTTTGCCGTCGGAATGAGAGGCGCCGTGTGTCGGGGTATGGATCAATATTCTATATTCTCCCACTGCGTGAACACGCAGTACAGACTAAAGCGATTCTGGGTAGGTCATGAAAATTTTCAGACCAATTTAATTTAATTTCTTGTTTTGTTGCTTAGGAACCCTGTCTCCATTACTAGGTTACCGTATCTTTAGGGATTTATTTTTATCGCTTTCTTTTATAGTGTAATTCTGACGAGACAACGTCAAGAAAATCATAAAAGGAAATTGACACCAATACGGCGTCAGATGTGTTAAATAAAAGTTCACATATATTTTAATTTTATTTGAAGCATAAAGCTGAAAATATCAGAAGAAAGTTTAGCTGAGTTGACGAATTGTATGAGATTTTTCAAAACATAGAAGAATATAATTCTGCTACACAGTTTGTATTTCTTTGTTTAATTTTATTAATAGTTCATAGTATTTTGCTGTTTAATTCATAAATAACTCTTGTATACATGTAACTCTTATCTAAATCAAATTGTTGAATTCTTTGTAGCTTCTAAGTTCATACATATGTATGTAAACTTTTGCTGGTTGAGTGGAAGAGAAGGCCTGACGGCCTTAACTCTGACAGCTAAAATAAATTATTATTATTATTATTATTATTATTATTATTATTATTATTATATATTAGACGTTGTTAAGATAAAATATAAGATAGGGGAGAGTCGGGTAGTATCGGACATCGGGTAATATCGGACAGTGAGTTTCTTTCATCTACCACACGATGATAGTACCTGACTGACATGGTTACGTTTATGTGATGTCGCATAGAGAAACGTAACCATGTCATTCAGGTACTACCATATGGTGGTAGATGAAAGAAACGCACTGTCCGATATTACCCGATGTCCAATACTACCCGACTCTCCCCTATACCTAGAAAACTTCACCATTATTAACACTATTACGGCCACCACCACAAAATTTGTACGAATTTCAGACGATCTCCTTTCTTTCAGGGGATAAATTAATATCGTTCGTTGAACGTTTCAATGATCATCTTAAGGATGGTTCACAATAAACTGATAACGAAAACGACAACGATAACGAGAACGGAAATATTGTTAAAATAAGTGTATTTAAATGTGAACATTCACAATTAACTATTGTGAACGCTCACATTCAAATACATTTATTTTAACATTATTTCAGTTCTCCTTCTAGTTGTCGTTTCCGTTCCCGGTTTATTGTGAAACAGCCTTTAGTCTTAGTACTCTTTCCGACAGCTGTTCAAATTTTGTAAGTTTTTATTTAATCCTGTATATGTTATGTCGATTTAAAACTAATGTTTATTGATTTGTCTTAAAAGCACGCATTCTTATTTCCTACAGAAATTCATAATTGAGGCGTTTACTGGAATAACTACTTAACATACGTTACGTCGCTTTCCCGTTTCCAGCATACATTGAATCCTTAATAACACATCACCCTCTAGACAAAATATTATTTCTCTCCAACAAACACAGCGCCTTCTAAAAATATTTCATCGTCGTTCTGCGCAATGTTGTTACACCAGATCTAAAATGTTTCTCAACTCTTTATTTTGAATTTAAGTTCTTGTTCCAGAGAACGTCTCAGTATTTAATTTTTATCCGAACTCATACTCCATGATAAACAAGTAGATATTGAAAAATGTATCTGTAGTCTCTGAGAATTCTTAAGCTGTGAATATGCAGAAGTCTTTCTAAAATATGTTCGTGCAA
Organism: Periplaneta americana; assembly: GCF_040183065.1. Taxonomy (NCBI): domain Eukaryota; kingdom Metazoa; phylum Arthropoda; class Insecta; order Blattodea; family Blattidae; genus Periplaneta; species Periplaneta americana. Next base: position 71,515,596 of record NC_091121.1, read on the forward strand.
TAGAAGACAATAAATTAGGATTGCATTTAACCCTCAAACACAAAGGTGCGTTGCTGCGGAACGCCAAAATGTGCATGACGAGGAGCACAGTGGGAGGCCAACCATCATCACAGACGATCTTGTGGAGCAACGCATCGTCTTCTTGCTCATGACGTTAGCCCCATAGACCTGGCACAGCTGACGATCAATTTTAATCGGCTATGCCCCGTGCATTCAAAAACTTTATCACTGACCGCACTTCACATGCGACGGGAACTGGAATAGCTACGTCCATCTTCAACCAATGCAACGAAGCTACTGAGAGCACTCGGGAAGTTCCGCTAGCGCATTCGCCATACCAGGACTTTACTCTATTACGTACACGCAGTCGCTTCGCGCAACATATGGTTTGCTAGCTGTGGGACGAGTGGGAAAGTTACTTTATGGACGCTCCTCGTAGTGTACATCTCTGCTGAAATGCAGTTAAGCTACAATTAACCGAATGGATGTAATAGATTACCACAAGTTATTTCATATCCCTTGCTTTATTCTTGTGCCAACAACAATACTAATACAATAGCGGTATCAGAGACCGCACGTCTGTTGTTGAGGGTTAAGACTTTCATACTGAATAATTTTCAGAAATTAAAAGTGAAACAATTTCTTGCCCTGAATTCCCGCACTCGTTCCTGTCAACTCTTTTTCGTACTTGGATCAATTTTCAGAGGTTCATGTGCATGTTTTGTTTCACGCCACGTTCTCATTCTTTCAGTCCCTCATTTCGCCATAGGTCTATTCTAGAAAGAAGCTTCTCAACAATTTAATTTCACACACTATTTAGAAAGTATTTTTATATGGTTTCTTAACGTTTGACTATGCTAAACAAAGGCGCAACTCTCCACTGCCATTACTGCGTGTATGAAAAAAAAAAAAGATAAAAATAGACAAGATTCAAGCTTAGACAACTAAAAGTCCGTAGTACGTGAGAGCTCATACAAAAAAAAACGATTACAAGCAGTAGAAATTGAAGACACCGAGCGGGCTAGCGGAGTGGTAGAGGGCTGGCCTTGCATTCGGAAGGTCCGGGGTTCGATCCCAGGGGCCGGTAATCCTAACTGAGGTTTTTCATTGCTTCCTCAGTTATTTCCAGGCAAATGCCGGGATTGTACCTCTTGAAAGTCCGGCCATGAACGGCGATCCTTCCATTAATCCTTTCGTATGTGTGAGTGAATGCTGTGTAATGTCTTAAACGTTTGTGTTGTATCGGAGGTTGCTCTGGCATTCAGCTGATCCCTCATCCGGGGAGGCCCTCCATGTCCTTGTGTGGTCAAAAAATTCCTCTTCCGACAGGTCGCGGCCCTGTAAGGCCCGTGTGGCGTTTGTCGTATAAATGTACCTAAAAGGGAGAGGTTAAACTAAGGTAAAGAAAGTAAGAAATTGAAGACGTGGTTCCTAAAACTAGAGCAAAACTAAATCGAAAAAAAATCATTATTGCGATCTAATGCAAAAAATATAAGTACCAACAACCAAGTATAAGCATCATACAACTACCAAACGAAAAATCTACAAAATAATTTAATGCTGTAATGAAAAAGCTAATGCAAATGTAAATCTTATTATAACAGAATGTATTATATAGGAATTTAACATAAAATAAAATAATACTATGCCGGTACTGCAAGTGACTTCATTTGTTGTCTGAATCTAATTCCAATACGCCAATTTTTTAATCGATTACTTAATCACGCTAAGCAGTTATTTATCAACGATGGTGACAACGAAATTTCGCAAGATAAGTTCAAAGATTCGCTAAGAGATTATCTCAAATTTACCTTTAAAATGCTCTGAATACCGACTAGGTGATTAACCTTGGCGGGATTTGAACCTATGCTCGTATACTATGCAGTGGCCTGCAAAATTTCATGCTCTGAAGTTAATAAAAATACTGTAAATTATAACTAAATAAACTGTGTTCATCAAGACTACCGAACAGTAAAAATGAATGAAAGTCTTCACGCCAAGAGACGACAATTTATTGACAAGATGTCATTGCGAAAAAAATCCTATACTCAATAACAAAAGAAGTAATCGCTTCATTTTTCTAGAGGCTATAGCGAGCTCTTCGAAACGTTATCTTGTGACGGACCTATACGCAGCCAGTAACGCAATTTATTGCTTCCACGTTATGTTATTAATTTTTCTGAGTTGGCTGCTAGAGCACACGGTTGCCATGGTGACGCCCCTTGGTCCCATTTCCTCCCCGGCCCCATAGGGCTCTCTGTTGTTCAAACAAGAATTTCTTGTGAAACGTCGCTCTACCAGAAGCTTTATCGGCGCAAATCGAGGCGCTTCTGATAGATCACAATGGGGGAGAGATTGGGGAGAAGTAACTTGCTTTAAATCATTTTTGCAGGCGAGCTGGTTCGCGACGAGGAAGGGTACGAGAACTTTCTTAAAAGAACATTTACCTTGAAAGTGCATGACAATCTCTAAGTGAAACATTTCCATGGCGAGACAACGAATGAATGCTTAAAAATGCTGATTAATTTAATGACATATCAAATTCATATCTCCCAAAGAAATTTACAACGTTATGCTACAGCAACTATAGGCTATTAATTCTGGTTCTTCAGTTTTCCTAAAATTATAATAGTGTTGTATTTGTATAAACATTATGTCGAAATATCGAGCTTTTTGTTACAATTTATCGTTTCTATCTATTAAATTCTTTATGGGAAATAAATATATTTTGATGCGAATCTACTCCAATACCTGTAATATTGAATATGAACTAGAAAAAGATGCTATTATTCAATAAGAAACATTGATTATACTTCCATTTGGCAACTGGGAGTTAAAAGAAATTTCATAGTTAATTTTAAATCTCCCCCGTCTTCACCTCTCCCCCAATTCTCTGCATTCACCTTGCTAACAATAAAAAAAAAAATTATGTTAGGACTGAAATTCTTACTGCACGTTCTTTGAAGTATATTTAATAATGTTATGTTGGCATTTTTAAAAAAGAAAACAATTTTAATAAAAAATACAGTATGTGCTTGCACTCTGTAAATTTTGTAAATTTTATAAATTTTATTATGAATAGGTATAATTTTTCCTCTTTTTAGAAGGTAAAACTAATATATATATATATATATATGAGAAAATAGAAACTTTATAAAGAGATCGAAGGTATTGTAACAAAAATTTCAAACAGTATGCTTAAAATTTGGGAGAGACGAAAAATTAATGCAAATTATGTTTTCTTTTTCTCGAAATTTAAATAACTCTTAAACTACTGAATATATAAATATGAAACTACGACAAAACAATAATCATATAAATAAGAATATGTATACAAAAAATCAAGTCTCTAGCTTAAAAATATATAAAATAGAATTTTCACTCATCGCCTTCTTTCAAATAAAGTCCGTTAATTTTTAATAATATTATTATATTCTATCTAAAGCAAGGAGATGCACTATCACCTTTACTTTTTAACTTTGCTCTAGAGTATGCCATTAGGAAAGTCCAGGATAACGGAGAGGGTTTGGAATTGAACTGGTTACATCAGCTTCTTGTCTATGCGGATGACATGAATATGTCAGGAGAAAATCCACAAACGATTAGGGAAAACACGGGAATTTTACTGCAAGCAAGTAAAGAGATAGGTTTGGAAGTAAATCCCGAAAAGGCAAATTATATGATTATGTCTCGTGACGAGAATATTGTACGAAATGGACATATAAAAATTGGAAATTTATCTTTTGAAGAGGTGGAGTAGTTCAAATATCTTGGAGCAACAGTAACAAATATAAATGGCACTCGGGAGGAAATTAAACACGGAATAAATATGGGAAATGCCTGTTATTATTCGGTTGAGAAGCTTTTATCATCCAGTCTTCTGTCAAAAAATCTGAAAGTTAGAATTTATAAAACAGATATATTACCGGTTGTTCTGTCTTTATGGTTGTGAAACTTAAACTCTCACTTTGAGAGAGGAACATAGGTTAAGGGTGTTTGAGAATAAGGTGCTTAGGAAAATAGTTGGGGCTAAGAGGGATGAAGTTACAGGAGAATGGAGAAAGTTACACAACACAGAACTACACGCATTGTATTCTTCACCTTACATAATTAGGAACATTAAATCCAGACGTTTGAGATGGGCAGGGCATGTAGCACGTATGGGCGAATCCAGAAATGCATATAGTGTGTTAGTTGGGAGGCCGGAGGTAAAAAGACCTTTGGGGAGGCCGAGACGTAGATGGGAAGATAATATTAAAATGGATTTGAGGGAGGTAGGATATGATGATAGAGAATGGATTAATCTTGCTCGGGATAGGGACTAATGACGGGCTTATGTGAGGGCGGCAATGAACCTCCGGGTTCCTTAAAAGCCAGTAAGTAAGTATTATATTCTATACGAACAATAACTGGCTTATTGGAGTTCTATACACTGCTTTTAAACAAAATTTGACAAACACAAAAGATCGCTGAATAGAGGCGGACATGCAGATAGGCAGAAAGACGATATGTACGGAATCACTTTTTGGGTGCTGAAAATCAATATCCGAAAAGATTTTAAATCAAATTTGTGTAATATATACCCATATAATGAGGAAGTAAAAAAAAAAAAAGCTTAAACTCAACTTTATTCTCATAAAATATGCGATTGTGACCTGACGGTATAAAAAAGTAAATTCATGGCGCTACAGCCAATGAAGGGCCAAAACCAACCAGACGGCTGCTGGCTTCACGTCAACATGCCGAAGCAGAGGTGGACGATCATCCAACCACTATGACGTTATCGTGTGGTTAGCAGGATGATCCCCCCCCCCAGCCGTTATAGCTGGTTTTCGAAACTGAATTTTTTCTATCTACCGTAGCTCCCCAAGTGCATCACAATGCTGGGTGAGCACCGGACCCATACACTGGTCGAAATTTCATGAGAAAATTTCTTCCTCCATGAGGACTCGAACCAGCGCGCATTCCGTAACGCGAGTCCTAGGCAGGATGCCTCAGACCGCGACGCCACGGCGCGGGATTGTGACCTGACGGTACTTTTATTAAATGATGAAATATGTAGCTAGCCGAAGCACGCCCTTACATGTACATGGCGCACGCTGCAGTGTAAATTATCTGTAGGGCATGCGATTCCAAAATGATACGTCGTACTCGGTCCGCATGCGCGGGTAGGTTTTGAAGTTCAAAGGTGAATGATGGCTGTGGAATCACGGCTCTAATGATGTAGCAGCAGGAAATGTCAAGGTTGGTATTCGCTCAGGTCAGTCTTGTCTCAGAGGGCGCGTTAATAATTAAAGTGGTAATACAGAACTACTATTTTGTTGAAATTTTCTCCATTTCTCCTTTGACATCGACTGAGAAAGATGAGCATAAGGAAGAAGTCAGAAAACACGCTTATTATATTCTGCTTCAGTTCACCCTTTAATTGGGTAGATTTTTAACTTCGGAAATGCCATCTTTTGTTCCTCCATTTCCATTGAAACTAGGTTAAATGAAGTTTAATATGATCTAAAACGTGGGTGCTTTTTGAAATAATTTCACCTCCACTTTTGTAGGTCAGCGAAGAGAGCAAAATATGACAACAAAAACGGAATTCTGTATTTATGTGCAAGAAGAAATAAAATAGTTAGGCCCTACAAGCAAGTTGATTTTACGAAAGTAATTTGCTTTTCTTTCACAGGATGTTACACAAAATTTAATTATTATTCATTACACTTATAAAAAAACTTAGGAAGAAATAACTTGATAAAATATTTTTCCTTTCAGAGCGAATAATTTAGCACATTATAGAAGAATGTACCTAATAACATAGGAATTTAATTAATAATAGCCCAATATCACACAACTGTATTATCAAGTGATAGTTAAGAATCCATGCCGCGACAGCCTATGCAGGGCCAAGTCCGACCAACCGACTGCTAGCCACACGCCCACATGCGCCTACAGAAGTAAATAATGATCATTCAACCATTATGGGGTTATGTGTTGTCAGCACGATGATCCCACCCCAGTAATTACAGATGGCTTACGAAACCGGATTCGCTACTCACTGTCACCCCCCCCCCCGAAATTTGAGGATGACGACGATGATGGGAATGAGGAGGGGGAGAGAAAAGTGAAGATCACAAAAAGGAACAAAAAAACTAATGGTGATGGTAATAACAATGATTTTGGTGATGTGAGTGAATATAAAACGACGAAAAACGATGAGAAAAAGATATTTTGTTAAAAGAAAACTACAAGTAAAATAAAAAAAAACGACGGAAGAGGTGCAGAAGACACGACAGAAGAGATGAAGACGAAGACGGAAGAAGTGGAGAAGACCACGGGCGGAAGAGGCGAAGAAGAGACGACGAAAGAGACGGAGAAGGCGAGGGAAGAGTTGAAGACGGAAGAGAGATGGAGAAGGCCACGGACGGAAAAAACAGAGAAGGTAAGGAAAGAGGTGAATAAGGCGATGGAACGGAAGAGGTGGAGAAGGTGACGGAAGAGGTTGAGAATGCAACGGAAGAAGTGGAGAAGACGAGGAAAAATAAGGAGAAGGGGACAGAAGAGGTGGAGAAGACAACGGAAGAGGTGGAGAAGGCGATGGAAGATGTATGTATTTATTCACACTGCAATGGGTATATACCCGGTGGCAGTGGTAACTAATTACACTCAATAATGACAATAATAAACTTATTAATTAAAAATACAGTTAATAATAATACCAATAATTAATACAAATAATTAATACTAACAATAATTTATAATAATAATAATAATAATAATAATAATAATAATAATAATAATAATAATAATAGGGAATATCCTAAATTAAATGAAGCACGATCACTTAAAATAACATTTAAAATAAATCTAATTTGTATCTTAAACCTAAATTCGAACTAAAACCCACGAGTATGATATGTTCATATCTGCACAAGTACCTTTCCACATTACACTAATTTCGCTGTCAACTCACTCACTGCACTCGAACTACGACACATTTCACTGATTCTGTCCTGATTTCACTAACACTTCAAAAACATTTCACTGTTCAAATACTTTGCACTGCCACTATAAACTATAAAACTTCCCTGACAGGAACACGTTTCACTGACACAACACACTTCACTGACACAACATAATTCTTCACTGATATAACACTTCAATGACAAAATATCATTTACATCCTTTACATACTGTGTATAATTATCGTCTATTAGTAAAGTCCTTAAGCCTATTTATAAATACGTTTTTGGTTGTTGGTAAAGCCTTTAGTAAGTCCCTGATAGTACGATTGAGAAAAGAAAACTTTCCAGTCCAGAAGATGTGGAGAAGGCGACGGAAGAGGTGGAGTAGAAAACGAAAGAGGTGGAGAAGGCGACGGAAGAGGTGGAGTAGAAAACGAAAGAGGTGGAGAAGGCGACGGAAGGGTTGGAGAAGACGACGGAAGGGGTGGAGAAGGCGTCGGAAAAATGAAAAAAAAAAATACGAAAGATGGAAGGAAAAATGGAGAAGACGACAGAAATAATGGATTATTTTCTTATCTTGATGGACTATATATACATTAATTTTCATCTGAAAGGCCTACAACGAAAAAGATGGAGAAAACAATGGATTATGTGAAAAAGAGAGCGAGAATAGTGGAGAGCACTACGAAAAAATTGAATACTGTGAAAAAAGAAGAAAAATACTACGAAAAAAGACGATAAAGAGAATAATGGAAAAGACTGGGAATATGGTGAAGATGGAGCAGGTGATGGAAAATGGAGATGAACAAAAAGATAAAAATAATGAAAAGGTGAAGACGGATAAAAAAGATGGAAAGTCGAGAAATATAGAGAAAGTCGCTAGGAAATATGAAGAAGGCGATGAAAACGTTAAGACAGCTTATGGAACAGTTGGCGAAGCCGAAAGAAGAGATGAAGAACATGTTGAAAAAAATTAAGGAGCCTATGAATATTATGGAAAAAGCAGAGGGAAGTACTTAACGATGAAAAAGGTGACGATGAAACATGAGCACATGGTAAAGATAAAGATAAGCCTATTTATGTTCCTATAGGACAATGGCCTTCTGTTAAGGATTTAGCTCTTATATACCTAACGCGGCGAGCTACTCCGCGTTAGTGTGGGCACTTAATCGTGAACACTGTCCACTCTTCTCTTCCTCTTGCTGTCCTGGTCCATTGTCAACCTCCGTGTCTTTGAAGATTGTTAATAGACATAAGAAGACGACAAAGTAATGAAAATATAAGAGGTGAAGATGAGAGAGATAGGGAGATGAAAAAGAAGATATTTAACAAAAATGAATATGATAAATATGGAGTAGATAACGCTGTAATTTAATACGAAAGTAATTTCTAAACTTTTAATAGCAAGACCTTGCAATGCATTAATATTAATAAGATACAACGGCCACTTCTGTTGTTTCGTCACACATGGAAACTGGAACATTTGAACAAACATGATGAAAGAGGTAATCTCTGTAACGTTTCTGTGATTGTGCCGACGTATTTAAGCTCTTATAACTGCTGTACGTTCGAGTATGACATTGTTCAGAGAGACTTCCGTTACGATAAGGTTGTGTGGACAGACAGTAGGCCCCACTCTCGTGGTCGGGAACGATACATCTGAAGTCGAGCCATACGACCACCTGGGACGGCCGTATTTAATACCGTCCAACCGTATCAGCTGTATCCATAGACTGATGTAGTCACACAAATGTTTGGTACGCAAATAAAATTTAGTTTCTGGTATTCTCCTGATTTCGTATTAAGAAGTCGCATTTATGTGTCGAGCTAAAACTCTGTGTACTTTTTTTTTTAAATTTTAGTTGGTTATTTAACGATGCTGTTTCAACTACTAGGTTATTTACCGTCGATGAGACTGGTGATAGCGAGATGATATTTGGCGAGATGAGGCCGAGGATTCGCCATAGATTACCTTGCATTCACATTACGGTTGGGGGAAAACCTCGGAAAAAAACCCAACCAGGTAACCAGCCCAAGCGGGGATCGAACCCGCGCCCGAATGCAACTTCATACCGGCAGGCAAGCGCCTTAACCGACTGAGCCACGCCGGTGGCTAACTCTGTGTATGTGTGTGTGTGTGCGTGCGTGCATGTGTATGTGTTGTACGTTCTCTGTACAAATCTACACGCTTTAACTCATATTTGCCAAAGTTTACACATTTAACCTACATTACCAGGAAAAAAACATAGGCTATATTAAAACTGGAGAAATGGGCGTTAAATTAATTAGAAAATAAAAATAAATACGATCAAACATTCATGTATAACATTAAAATGCAATCTTCTACAGTCAATATCTGTTCTCTATTATTTGCTATTATATCTGCAGTGCTCGGGAAAAGTGACACAAGTCAGTTTCCACAAACCTTTTTTTTTTTATAATTTATTGACAACTTACGGAACATCTGCTCGCTTGGAAAAAAATACATAAGTATTTCTCCCAATACAATAATTCATACAGAAAAAAAATCAAATCGACATAAACTAGTGTAAGTTGTCAATAAATTATAAAAAAAGGTTTGTGGAAACTGACTTTCCCAAGCACTGCAGATATTCAACTTCGACATTCACGAGGCCGTGAAAAAAATAATACGAAATTAAATAATATTGTTGATATAATAGAGGAAAAGTAATTGGCTGGGTCACTGGTTGAGTAGAAAATGCCTTCTGAAGGATGCACTGGAAGGAATAGTGAACGGGAGAAGAATTCGGGGCAGAAGAAGATATCAAATGATACACGATATTAGGATCATATGTGGAGACAAAGATGAAGGCAGAAAATAGAAAAGACTGGAGAATGCTGAGTTTGCGGTGAAAGACCTGCTGTTGGGCAAAACACTATGAATGAATGAAATGAATGTTGATATATATAGCATGAAGACCAACATCTAGACAATTCATGCAATTATTACAATTACGCAGTCCAGAACCGGTATTATGAGTTTCTCGATACAGTAGTGTTGTAGATAGTGAGTAGGCTGTGTTTCATCCAACAACATTCTTGAATTCTTTCAAATCACAAGGATATTCACCACATAATAATACTCAATATTTAATCACCAATAATACTATTGCGAAATAAAATAACCCATGAGTTTCGGAGATTACTGAAAAGTCTAACAACAAGTACAATTAAAAATAGAAGGAAAAGGGAAAACCCGTACAACGCCGGTTACTTTCACTATTCCTATGATTTATAGTTAATTTTTCATTTTCGTTTGACTTCTCGTTCTTTCACCCTATTTTAGCTATGATTTGTAGTTCCTTCAGTTAATTTTTAGTACGAATTCTCGATCTCTCAGTTCGTTTCAACATAAATTCTCGTATATACGAGTATTATCTGTAAGGTTTTACCACAGTCTAGTACATACAGTCACGAAGCTTTAGTTGTGAGGGTGCTAGGAACAATACACTGTGCCGGTACTATTTTGCATTGTCTGTAATGAGGCGATATTAGCGAACCTGGTGGTTAGCAACTATCTATGGATGCATATTTGCTAGGTATTGAGCTTCGTGACTGTATATACTAGACTGTGGTTTTACTCCAAGTCCACACACAACATGTTTTCATCCCTACACTTATTGAGACTTCCCTGATTTGAAGTCAACCTGGCCCTGACATAGGACATCACATTAAGAATGGACAGTCATCCCTGTTCTAACCAGAATTTCAGCCAAAGTTAGCCGTTCCTAAGAACTGTTCAGTTCATGGTTAAGAAATGTGTACATGTCCTGGTGATTCATCGATCGTCCTATTTATTTATGATGAGACTAATTCTTGTTTCTTCCACCGAAATCACAGTGCTCCAAAATTCCATTAGCTGTTCACATTGGCATGTAGATGTCGCATATTCTCACATTTGTTCCTTCCTGCACTTAAGGCAAAGCGGCGACGGAATTCGCTCTCCGTGCTCTCAAGCCCACTATTGGAAGGAGGTCGTAATCCCCGGCCGAGCAACTCGTTTTCTATTCCGTATATTTCCTGCTTCAAACCGCATGTAAATCGTACCCCAATGGTTACCGTAGACTGAGGGGCCTCTAAACCTTACAGCTTGTATACAAGCCAGACATATGTAATCCCGTGCCAGTAGGTGCGGTCCCTCTCTCCACAGTCAGTCCAGACCATTTCCACCAATCACATTTAAATGTTTATTCAAATGTCATGTGTCACAGTTATGAGGCCGCTTGCAATATCGTCAGCCATGAAATGAGACAAGCTGAACCCAGACTAATAAAGCCGTTGCCTATTTCATCTTTAATGCTGTATGCTTTTCAGCTCCACTGAATTAGTAGATTTTAAAAGTGAAAAAGGAAAGGATATCAAACCCGAAGAGTTCGGAAATATCAAATTTACATTTTTTTTAGCTTGTATTATGAAAAACCATAAAATTCTGGATTAAACGTATGAAAATAATTTATATCCAAAAAGAGGAGTAATACAATCTCCTCCATTGCTAATAATATGTGCACTAAAAGGTACAGTACTAATATATAGTTAGTAATGAACCTTTATTACAATCAAAAGCGAAAGCGGTTACCGTGGAAAAGAGTATGTTGTTTGATAAATAGTTAGGTACCGGTACTCTAAGTTTAATTATGAAAAATTCAGCTGATTCTATACTGTCAATTTAAAAAAACTGTGAGATAAAAATATCAATTTTATAAAATTGAGTGTTTATCGGTGATAAATTATCTGTTTTTAAAAGGATAAACTTGCAGAAAAATGTATGCGAATATGAAAGATAGATTGGGGAATCATTCTTCTTCGTATGCCACCATAAAAAATTGGATTGTGGCATTTAAGAGAGGTACAACGGAGATCAAAAATGGACATCTATTGGAGAACCTATTTCTGTGTGCAAGATATGATTTTGGACAATAGACAAATTGGTTTCACACATATATCAGAGACTTTAAAAATGCTGTATGTACATGTCGATGGTGTTCAAGTAAAAGGTCTTATCCCACAAAAGACTAATTTTTCAGAAACAGCTATAATTAAATTTAAACTCATTATTATAATATTTTGCAATTCATTTTTAATTTTCAGAGAAGTCTATATTGTATCTTAAAAGTATTTATTTCAGTCACTGACTTCACAGCATATGTTTAAGGTGCTACACCTTTACATTACATATTTAAAAGACGTATGAACGTTTTCGTTGGTCTACGCCAACATCATCAGATACGAGGTACATTTCAGCAATATCAATGTTCTCTACATAATATCTACAAATACAAAACATACTTAGTGGCATGCAAAATGAGACATATTAAAAAACCAACATTGCTGTGATACACATTGACATTCTGTATGACTGCATTGATTGTCACTTACTTAAAATACATGTATAGATTACAAAAATTGATTTACATATATATATATATATATATATATATATATATATATATATATATAAATGCAAGTCTTCACATATGAGATAATAAAATGACATGATTTAAAAGTGGTAAAAATAATAAAATATAAAACTAAGATAAAAATTATTATAAGTTAGATCTACTTTATATGAAGGAATGTAAACATAATTGTCAAAAAACATATCTTCATGTTTTGTAATTCAATTTTAACTAATTACACTAATTACAGCAAAAAGGTCACAGTTAAAAAATGAGGTTTAAGTCCTTTTACCTAAACACCATCGATATATTTCATTATGTAAAGTGTGTAAGGTAAAATTATCTGCTAAATGGATCCCTAAATGCCTGAACGCTGATCAAAAACATCTTAGAGTCAGAATTTCCAAGTCGCTTGGTCGTGGTTTTGAAGATGTTTTCCCTTTTTGGACTGTATTGTTTCCCTTTTTGGACTGTATTGTAACTATGTATGAAACATGGATCCATCATTGCGATCCAGAAACCAAAGAATAATCAAAAGGATGGATAAACTCTGGTTCGCGCCCAAACACATTTTATCATTTTCAAAAATCGGCAGGAAAGGTCCTCACATCTGTCTTTCGGGATAAAGACCGAATAATTATTACATACTATTTACTAAGAAAAAGGTAAAGCTGTGACGAAACTGTATTATTCTAAATTTTTAACTGAACTTGGGGAAAAAAATATAAAATTTCCAAATGTGTGCTGTTATTACAGGACAATGCACATGCTCACAAAACCTTGAGTACTTTGGAGAAAATTGATCGATCTATGTTGACTGAACATCTCCAATATTCACTATATTTAGCCACCCTCAGACTAGCAGCTATTTTCAGAGCTAAGAAACACAGAAATGAAAAAAAAGTTATCATGGAATGCAGCAGTAATAAGTTCTGTGATTGAATTTCTACTATTTTAATGCTCAGAATTGATTTATGACCGTTGCGCTAAGTTTATAGTGCTAAAAAAGGAGACGGCATTCTGATGGTTCAACGTACCTTCGTCGTCAGATGAAGAGAAGGGTGGCAAGATTACCTTTCTATAATGTTTTCATTTTTTGACGAAACAGGAAGTATTTTATGAGAGAGAAGTAGGAGATATAAGGACAGCGAGTGCACATACTGGAAAGATAGAGCATTTCTCGAGAAAAATGTTGTCTTCCAGCTATAAATTGGCAACATGATCTCGCAGGGAGAATAGTAAAAATTTACCTTGCCACACCGCTTACAGTAAGTTGTAAGTTGCTTCGTGCACCAGTGACCAATTCTTCTGTTGTTAATTTTTCCACTGTATCTGTTCAATTACACACAAACATCCAGTAAAGTTCGTACTTTAAATATGCCTCTGAATAAACTTCGAATATAACATCCCTAGGTGATAATAGTCTCCACTGGCTATAACAATTCCGAAACACTGAAAACCTGTGACCTTCGAATAGACAGAATGGCTAAATTCACCCGTAAATGACGCTATTTAGTCATTTTTAATGGCCCCCATAAATAGGATATCCTACTTGCTCCACTGTCCACCCAAGGACGAAAGTACTGCCTGTGAACTTTTCTTCTCCTATTTTAGTACTTGTAATGAAATCTGCAGACAGTAAAGTAGCGAAAAATCACAGAACTGCTTAACTAATGATTTACCTGACATTACAAATCAAGCCTCCAGCATTCCAAACCAGAGGGTGGCTGTTCCAAATCCTGTCTACAATCATAACTACAATCAAACTATTACTAGTAACATACTATATCCCATTATTGTTGAGTAGGGCATACTCTTTTTCCTGTTTAATTTTTTACGCTTTTACTGAATCACCCGGTATAGGTCTCGCAAGCATTCCTTTCAACTACAATAATGACTGTAATGAGATACCAAAGTTTAACCTGGGCATTTTCTTCGTACATTTTGGAGAACTTCGAAGTAGAATGCTAATCTTTCACTTGCTTAAGGGGTTAGGTACAGCTTACAGCAGTAAAATTTTTGTAAATATTCAACATTTTTTCCTCCATTACTGTATCTTGTACAATAATGAAAATTGTTATGTGTAAAACACTGCCCTTCTGCTATATGAAAAAATATATATATTATATTTTTACGATTTAAAAAAAAATTTATATATATATATATATATATATATATTACAAATTCAAAATGGTGGCAGTCCTCTGTACAGTGATTAAGCGTTTCCCTCATAATTCATAAACTGTTTTATCTCCCTTTTATTTTATTACTGAAACTCATGTTTACAATATAATGCTCTTTCAGCTACATTCCTTAATAAATAATACTTTTTTTTTTATTTTGTGTTAGAAGAAAGTACTGATATTTGACCATTTTTAAAAGAATTTATTTTTTTATCAGACAATCTATCAAAGGTAGAAAAGTGATCTTGTATCATATTGTAGATATAACATGCATAAATACACACAAAAAATTTCATCACAGAATGTTGGATAGTTTTTGAGTTATGTGGGAAATGCTTCATCACTGCACAATGAAATGAATTTTGAAAAAAAAAAAAATGTAAAAATATTTTTTTAAACCGTAAAAATATTTTTTTATATGGCAGAAGGACAGTGCTTTACACGTACCAATTTTCATTATTGTATAAAATACAGTAATGGGGGAAAAATGTTGAATATTTACAAAATTTTACCGCTGTAAGCTGTACCTAATCTCTTAAGACTTACATAAAAACCACAAACTTAATGCAATCACTAAGATGTTAAGAACTTCTCGCAATCAGTCTTCATTTAAAAGAGACTAAAATGAGTATACAAAAGTCTGCTTATCTTGGAAGTTGGAAGATGAAGAGTAGTCAGTAGTAAGTAGAAATATAGCAGCCAGAACACTAACACAGGGGATCAAATTCTTATGGGTAGCTGTTTGCACAAAAAATTTTAAATGTAAAATGTCTCTTGGAATATCGAAACCAAAAGAAAAATGGCAGATGTGTGTTCTGCAGTCACATTTTATTCAGATATAGTGAAAAATTAACATCAACACATTCCTGTTGATTCTTGTTACTAGTCAGTTTTGAGACTATAAAGTTGAAAGGCTATTTTATGTTTGTGATGAAACAATATAGCAATGCTAGATTGAGAACGACGTCGAAAACCGAGATATTATAAGGAAAACCAGTCTCACCGTCACTCTGTCCACCATAAATCAGACGATATTACATGCCGGTTGTCTGGGTCCTTAATAAGTGTCCTCCATCAGGCAACGTCGCGACTTAGCCAGTCAACTTCAACGGAATTATGGTCGTACAATTATTTCATACATCTTGGTCAGATAAGAACAAATAAAACAGACGTACCTATTATACAGCTTCTCAAAAGCTACCATCAAGTGCTATACTTAGAAAGGGTCAGGTCGTTTAACCCAGATTGCAACGTCGAGACGAAAGTTCAAATTAAGGAATCTTAAGAGTTCAGATTATATGACCAGAGTGGGTGACCTCATTTGACACGGAAATTCCAATTAAATGAAATGCCGAGTATGAAATGACTAATACCTACACTAAACTCACATTCTCCGCCATACTATAGCAGACTTCGTTTTCTCTTAGATCGGTAATGTAAAACTTATTCTGAGATTCTATTGTTTGGATTGCATTGGATTGGATTAAATTGAATTATACTACATTGTGAAATTGAAGACGCAGAAATAAAGTTCTTGAGATGTATTACTGGATATCATCATTAACAGAAAAAAAAAATTAATATAAAAATCATAAATTGAAAATGACAATCATCACAATCGTTAGATCACATCAAATTTCATTTATTAGTCAAACATTTTTGATAGGAAATGAAATACCGGGACATCATTTTATTTTTACTAATATCTCTAATATTAACCTGACTATACCTTTGAATTAAAGGTTAAGGATCGGAAACACTGTTTGTTACCTCTTCCACGCTCGGAGTTTGATGACACTAGCGTAAAATAAAAACAAATCACTTCACTAGGTATAGGAGGGAAGAAAAGTAGTGCCTCTATTTACGTAAACTAGTAAATATTACGATTTTGATTCTTATAATTTTCGTTCGGTTTCTATTTACTCTAAATATAGTACAGTATTAAGAATTAGTGTTTTTTTATTCACTAACTGAACTATCCAGGCGGACGTATTCATTACGCGATGTATAGTATACTGTGTACAGCACATTAACATGCAATATGGAGAGTGCATTTAAATTGAAAAATAATCAAAATCTGGATATTTAAACAAATTGTTGAAAATGATGTTTTCATTTCGATACAGGCTTCAATTCTTTTGTGCATATTATCGAAGATGTTTTTAAGCATATCTTCGGAAATTGAATGCATTGTTTCTTGAATGTAAAGCTTTAATACTTCTGCTGTTTTAGGATGTTTAGCAACATAACTGTTTTACAATAACCCCAAAAGAAATAATGCAAAGCACTCAAATCAGGCGACATGGGGAGCCATAATCCTGCTCATGTTGAACTAGTTCTTTACCTACTCTATAACAGACTACCTTACGTACTGTAAATTCAATCTTCACTTCTGCCCGATCCGTACAGATAAATTTACTCAGATATGCTATCGTCCGTCCAAGTGGTTATGTGGCAGGGTCGTAGAAAGAGGGAAAATCACGTGACAGTTGCTTAACGAGGCCCTTTTATTTAAATTATTTTAAATATTTTTGTATAATATTACGTAGCCATTAGACTTTAGAGAGAGACCAGTAGAAATGAGTGAGGGAAACCGGGATGCAACGTAACCGAACGACGTAACAGTACCTGTGCGAAAATACCCATGATTCAATAATGAATGCTCTTTCTTCATTGGAAAATGCGACCATATTTCTGGAACGTACTGTACTCACTCACTCAGTACTGTCTAGGCCTACTATGACCGAACATCTCTGATTGCATACGAGGCCTTGGTTCTGTGTGAGGACGGATGGAAGTTTATTAGTAGAAGGGGTGAGAGGGAAGTACATTCAAAATTGAGGTACAATAAATATTGAAGTAAAAATAAAATGAGGTCTCTGTACAAACGAGGCTAGCAATCTTACTATAGCAGTGAAATAGGTCTATATGTTTTTCTTTTAATTGATGAAATAGATGGAACTGAAGCAAATGGAAAAAATATATTTTACTAAATAATCAATTTTATAGTACCACGTAAAGATTAATTATTTTTTGGTCCTACAGAATTATCTGTTATGGTTACCATTGGTATTAAATCCCGGCCACTAAATCACTCAAATGAGTGCGCTCCTTGTATGATGATGACAGTTGACTTAATATATCGCGGAACTCTAATATAAGAATACGACTATAGACATCTAGTGTTGATTACTCCAACTACACAAAATTGACAGAAACCACGCAAAAATTGATATAACCTATTCATTTTTAACATGGACACAATGAAATTTAAAAAAAGATGAAAATTTAATTAAGTGCACAATAATTAATTATGGAAGAAACTTTCCGTAAAATAGAATGATACTGATCATGCTGAGGTTGACTAATTATTTCTAAGTTCATTATTAATTAGGCTATAGTGTTCTAAGTGATGTATGGAAAAAGTTGTGAATCTTCAGCAACATGACAAAAGTGAGAATATACAATCGACAATATTGCAGTAACAAATCGTTCTGATTGGTTAAAATTCGGCGGATTCTTATACTCCGTTCGTGAAATGGTACGAAATTGAAATAGTCTGTAGTAATGTCACGACAGGTCTGAGATTGCGAGTGGATTTATCTGGGAAATCTCAGACCTCGAGTGACATTTATTAGGACTATTTCGTGAATAAAATAAAAATGTAAATAATATATCCCTAAAATTCTATCAAATAATGTTAATAATTGTATATTAACTAATACTTAACCTATTCAGACATTGTGAAGTTGAAATACTCGTAGATGAATATCGATTACTGCAATAAAGAAATTCGATGTTATTATTCAGTAATGCCAATTGCGAAAAGCGAAATACAGGTTTAACAATGTTAATTACATGTTTTGCACTTTTCTCTTATTATTATAACATAAATACCTTTTTATTATCTGCTGAAATCATAATTTAATTTAACAGTAACAGTGGGGACAGCTATATACCAATGCTTATGTATTCACAGAGAGACATGTTGCTATACATGTTGCTGTCTGTATAGACAGGCCTAATTAAAACACGAATAATTTTATTACGCTATACGGAAGACAGTTTAATCAAAGACCTTATTATTACTATGCAAGGTCTTTGGGTTTGATATGCGATGATGTTACATAAATTTGAACATCTGACTTTCTATTAATTGTTTAATTTCATTCACAAAATACAAATTTTATAGGTTACAATTATAGGTTAAGTTACTTGTAGGAGAACGACCATGGGATACATTGATAGCGATAAATCTAGCTGCAAAAATTATCGCTAAGTGTGACTGTGATTGGTTGGAATCCAAAATTTAATTACACTTCATTGGTCGAAAATGGAATTACGTCATATAAACGAAATAGTCACTATAATTTTATTCCTGTGGCTTTTCTGTCTCTTCTGGTATTTTATTTTGCAATGTTAGTCAAATATACTGCAGTTCTGTTTTTGTATAATTTCCGTAGAATCTCGTGGAAGCAGAGTACACATATCTTGGCTTCAATGTTTGGAGAAGGGACTAGCAAGTCCATTTGAATTAACTTCATTCCTTGCAGACTAAGCTGACAATATAAATACAAACCCGAATAATAATAGTTTTACTCTGCTTGTGCTTGATAATGGTGTTACAGTGGTCTCTGTTTCAACTTCCATTCTTGGCTGACTCTCTGCTCCTGTCTTCATTGTAGAGCCTGCGGTTATTCCGGGTTACGGTCGGCGATCTCACTTGCTTCCTGACTGCATGCACCAATACACGAGATTAATGTAGCAATTATATACAGCACAATAGCTTTACTATTCGACTACGTGTATTTATGAAGCACGATTTGAATGAGAGCAGCATTTATAAATACTAATAACATGCAATGTTCAATACAGACCTAGGAAAAAAATATAGAAGCATCGAAAAAAAAAAAGCATTTACAGTAACTTTCCTCGCCGATATTTCATTCTAATTTATCTCAGATTTACTACTTTGAAGTTAAATCAACACTACTATGGACACAAGAGGCAATGCTTCTAGCTAGAAATTCAGAGAACGCCGGTTTAGATTCCTGAAAAGACATCTTCCTTCAATTGGGGTATGCAGGTGCTTGACAGGCAAGACAAAAAGCATCCTTAAGGAAAGAATCACTGAAAATCATGAAAATTTTGCAGAAAATTTGTATCGACTATTTTACGTATTTTCATACTCCAAATGGATTTAGTTAAATTCAATTTAGCTAGTTCAATACAGTTTTAACGCCCTATTTCATAAAGACTCCTAGACGCAAATTTACGATTCTGAAGAAGGCCTATGTTATAGTGAAATACAAAGTGGATTGTACTTTTCTGTGCTCCGAAAATTATAACCCCTTATGGATTCCCTGCAGCTATTTCATCAGACTGAAATTAAATAGGTATAATGCTATCAAACCTACGATTGTTCCATTCTCAGCAATCAGCCAAGCCAAGATCGACAACATAAGATTTCTATATAAGTACTTAAACGAGGACGACGTGAAATGGCTAGAATTTATCCTCGAAGAATCTCATAACGTATAGAAAAACAAAGTACGACTATGTCTATGCATAGACAATAAACGTTTTGTAAAATAAGTTGATTAATGAGTTATTGTTATTATTAATGCTATTATTATTCATTGAAATACAATGAGATTGTGAATATTTTATGTTAATAATTTTTTTTCTATTTCAAATTATTTTGTAAATAGTTTTACCTTTGAATAATTTCAAGGGAAAAATTGTTCCGGGGCCGGGTATCGATCCCGGGACCTCTGGTTGAACGTACCAGCGCTCTACCACTGAGCTACCCGGGAACTCCACCCGGCACCGTCTCAACTTTTCCCTTTACATCCACACAACTCGCACTCGTTGTGGGTCTCTGGCGTTTCGTCAGCCCACGCGAGTTGTGTGGATATAAAGGGAAAAGTTGAGACGGTGCCGGGTGGAGTTCCCGGGTAGCCTAGTGGTAGAGCGCTGGTACGTTCAACCAGAGGTCCCGGGATCGATACCCGGCCCCGGAACAATTTTTCCCTTGAAATTATTCAAATCTGCTTTACAGGGAGCTTCACCTGAAGGACTAGTTTTACCTTTGTTTATTCTTTCGTTTTCATCACTCCTTAGGATCATTTAAAGCAAATAAAAGTATCTTTGGAAAAAGGGCACACATGTACCTACTGTACTTACTATTGTGACAAAATATAGGTATAATGTAATTTATACGTATTATCATATTAACAAACGATGAATTTATAAAATATAAGGAATTAAATCAAAATTGTGTTTGAAATGCGTACTGGCAACACAACATCCTTACAGGTCATTATCTCAAAATGCACTTTATGGGTATGTGCCGTTCTTCCGTAACCGGCCTCGAATGAGATATTTAATAAAATTAATGCATAGAAATGTTACTCCATGTCATGTGAATGAAACCAAAAAAAAAAAAAAAGAATGAAGCGTGAAAATTGAGATCTTCTGCCAAAATCTTGGGTTTGAAAATATTTCTAAATATATGTAGAAAAATAAAAATCAAAGCCAAAAACATTTTGACTTCAGAATTTGGATTTTGTTAGTCCTTTACATAGTAAATATGCTCTCAAAATTTGGTTTGAAAAAAAAATAATAAGAAAGTTGTCATTTTTAGTGTAGTGTTCCCTTAAGTGCTTTAGTCAAATTATGCTGCCCGCTAAACAGGCATCACCATAATTATGCCGTAAAATCCGTGTAGTGGTAGTGGTCTTTCTTACCTCACACGAGCCATATCTGTCATGCGAAAAAAAAGCTGAGATGCTACGGTACCTCTTACGCAGATCTATGTGTCGTCTAGAATCTGCCACTACAGTAAAAGCAGGAAAAATATGCGAGTTTCTGGTAGTGGAGAAGAACACCCCATCCAGAGCTATCTCTACGATTCATAATCCGTTTCCTTGAACTTTTCTTTCACTTTGTTCGAATGTCACTTATTGACAAGAGCTCCTTTGTGTGACTATGCCATCTCTGTGTACGAAGGACAGGGTAGCGACGAAGTTGGTATTAAAAGAGTTATAGTAAATTTAGAGAGTAACAGTTCTGAAGTGGACAGTCACAATTGCGACGGGTTTTGAAATTATTTTTTGTGTGATGGACAACAATCCCGTTTATAATCTGACTTAATGAAGGGATTAATGTTAGTTTTACAATTTACATATGATGCTGATGATAATAATATAGATGACAAGAATACTAATTACTGTGCGTAGGCCTATTATTTTTTATATAAGTAACATTATTTTCAATGTGCAATATTGAATTATAAGATCTGTACTACACGAATGTTGATAGATAGCGACAATATTAATTCACAATGTGACCATTAATTAATTAATGCCGGCCTTTACTTGTCAGTAAAATTTACGCAAATTTGTAAACATTATCCAGGTAAAGAAGTATGTTTAATGAGTATTTTAAAATATTCTGGGTTTTCTGGGCTTTTGAAAAAAAAATAAGAGACTTTTAAAGTACTTTATGTGGAGATTGGTTTATTTTACGATGTTTTATCAGCTGTGATGGTTATCTAGCGTTTGCGTGAGATGAAAACGAAGTGTGGCCACGCAGCGAAATGAGTTCAGGTTCCTGCGTCGAAAGATTTGCAGCATTTGCTCTTAATGAGTTGAGGCAAAATCTCGGAAAAACCTCAACCAGCTAACTAATCCCACACAGGATTTGAATTCAGGCTCTGACGTTCACTATCAGACATGCTAACCATTTCTTTATAGCGGTGGACTGCAAGTGTGGCATTGTATGGGGCAATAGCATGGATATTATGACGAAGTTGTAAGTTAAAAGTGATGTAAAGAAATAAAAGACTGGGCCTAAGCACATGCAAAATCTCACCAGAAAATCTATACTAATAATAAATCTGTAGCCAAAATTTGTCTGGTAATTTTCGATTTTCCAAAAATAATTGGTGTTAACATGTATAATTAATCATCCTGAAACCGAAAATCGCTTTTTTGACATTTTTGTTTGTATGTCTGTCTGTCTGTCTGTCTGTCTGTCTGTCTGTCTGGATGTTTGTTACCTTTTCACGCGATAATGGCTGAACCGATTTATATCAAAATTGGAATATAAATTAAGTTCGTTGTAACTTAGATTTTAGGTTATATGGCATTCAAAATACTTTATTTAAAAGAGGGGTTATAAGGGAGGCTGAATTAAATATATCGAAATATCTCGCTTATTATTGATTTTCATGAAAAATATTACATGACAAAAGTTTCTTGAAAAATAATTTCCGATAAGTTTTATTCTATACAAAATTTTGATAGGACTGATATTTAATGAGATAAATGAGTTTTAAAAATACAATAACAACGCCATCTAAGGCGCTGTACTGAAATAAAAACAAATGACTTCGTCTATAAAGGGACTTGGGCAACAACAATCGAAAGCTATTAAACATAGCCTAAAAGAATGTTTCTGTGTTTGTATGAAGTAATATCGGAAACTAATTAATTGTTTAATTATTATTTCACCATTGGAAAGTGTAGTTTTTCTAGATGACCATAATTCTATAATGTTATTACAGTAACTTCTGAAACATATAGCAAGTAATATAAAGTATACACATTAAAATAAATGATATGTCAATCTTCATTAAACTATGGTTGTATGTAATAACAATTAAGAAACATGTTAAAGGAATTGTCATTGCACCAAATGATTGCTCTCTGGACGAAAATGACCGCATTTTAATTATTTAAATACAATTTAAATTAAGTAACATATTAAACGATTTATCCTTCCATCAAACACGAATGTTCCCTGGATCAAACGTCCTATTTTAATTATGTAATTACTTTATATTTATTTCTAACAGGTGCAGCGGAGCGCACGGGTACGGCTAGTAAAAAATAAAATTGAAAACGGAGATAAAAACAAGAAGGAAAATGGAACAGAAGGAGATAAAATGGAAGAAAATAAAAAATACAGCACGACGAAATTCAGAAAAAAGGAGGGATAGAACGAAGCAAAAGAAAATGAGCAAAAACAAATTGAATGAAGAAGATATAAGAAAGAACGAATAAAGGAGAGAATTTTTCCCTTTATATCCACACACCTCAAGTGGACTGACAAGACGCCATAAATCCAACATTGAGTGCACACAAACTCTGTGTGTGCGGTGTCGGGTGTAGTTCCTAGGTAGCTCAGTCGGAAGAACGTTGGTGCGCTAAGCCAAAAGTCCCGGGATCGATATTCGACCCCGGACAAGTTTTCCCATAAAATTATTCAAGTCTGCCTCACAGGGAGCAATACCTGAAAGCCAGATTTCCGTAAAGGAGAGAAATTTAGAAAATATGAAAACGAAGGCCAGAAAAGGAGAAGAAATAGAAAAGAACGAAGAAACGAGATAAATTTAGAAAATATAAGAACGAAGGGCAGAAGGAGAAAAGAGAAGATAAAACAGGGCGGATGGCAGGAAATGAAGAATAAAAAAGGTAATGACAAAAAATACAATCGCATTCGAAGCGAAATAAAACACACTATTTGTTGTACTTCTCTGCGAGAGACAATTGGTGCTGTTAAATGGCTGTAAATACTACAAACACAGAAAGGGATTGGATGTGGGAAATGTCTTGGGGGGGGGGGGCTAAACGTTTGGTCTGCAAGAACAAACACAAGCCGAGTGGGATAGGAGAGGACATCCATCATATGTACAGGCTGGCACTATCGAGCCAATTTAATTTGAAACCTGTGGTCACAGACTCGCTCCCTCTCTCAATATGAAAAGTTTAGCTATACAGCGCAGACAGGCAAGATTTATAGTCAGGGACTCGCATCCAGACTAGACATATTACCCAACAGACACTGTCTCTTCAACCGCTGAGATTTCGGCTCCGGAAACCACACATTAAGATCAACGTGCCTCATGAATGAAGACTCAAGGTTTCTCGTATTCAAGGAATATTACGAATAGGAAGGTTACAGTTTTTGTTACGCGTGCCAAATTCTACCCTTCTGTGAAACTGACGTTTCATATTTCATGTAGCTACGAACATGACTCGATTCTTGACGGGGAAATCGAACATAGTCGTGCTCACCCCCTATGTTAATGTTACCAGACGTCCCCGTTTCCCGGAAGCAGTCCCCGAATATTGCTGTATGTTCCCGAATAGATCAACAACAGACGATATATTTATAGTTCGTCAAATAGTTGAAAAAGCGAATGAATATAATAAACCTGTCTACCTGTGTTTTGTGGATCTTAAGAAGGCATTTGATCGAGTTAGACTACGAGGTGTTGCTATAATATTAAGGAACAAATTACTACCTAATAAGTTGATCGAAACTATTGAAGCCATATACAAGGACGCCAAAACTAAAGTAAGAGTAAGAAACCAGACCACAGATGAAATAAAATGTGAAGGAGGAATACGGCAGGGTGACTCTTTAACTCCAGCAATTTTCAACCTAATAATGGATAAACTAATTGATAAAGTTAATACAATGAAAGGTTATGTAATGGGTAATAACCAAATAAATACAGTAGGTTACGCAGATGATGTAGTACTTATAGCAGAATCTGAAGATGATTTACAGAGATTATTACATGAATTTGTGGTGACATCTAAATTATACAATATGGTAGTTTCAACAGAGAAAACTAAAACTATGGTTATATCCAAGGAACCGTTAAGATGTAAGCTGGAAATAGAAGGGATAATTATTGAACAAGTAATGGAGTTTCAATACTTAGGAGTTAATATATCAAGTGATCGCCAAACTTATAAAGAGGCTAGAGAGCAGGTCATGAAAGAAGCCCGAGTATCAGGTTACTTAAGGGATGTAACATGGAAAAATAAGTATTTAAATATAGAAGGAAAAGTTAAAATATATAAAACAATGGTAAGACCGATATTGACTTATGGAGCCACAACAAAAAAAAAAAAAATAACTCAGCTATATACAACAGTAGAAATGAATAAATTAAGATCGATAATAGGGAAGACGAGAAGAGATAGGGTGAGCATAAGGAAGTAAGAGACCAGTATGAAATAATAGACATTAATAAATTTGTGAAAGGAAGAAAAAGGAATGGAATAATCATGTTACAAGAATGAGGGATGATAGAATAGCAAAAATAGCCAGGGACATGAAACCCCTAGGAAGAAGAGGTATAGGAAGACCGCAACAAAGATGGAAAGATGGTCTGCAATCAACATCTAGTGAATCTCCAGGATAAAGCGTGAAGAAAAACAGGTTACGACCTATATAAAAGAAGAAGAAGAAGAAGAAGAAGAAGAAGAAGAAGAAGAAGAAGAAGTTCGCGAACAAAATTTCGTCCCCGAAATTTTCTCGGATATAATAATTTTTCCCAGATATCTCAGGATTTTCAATGTTAATTACTGCAATTTAAATTTGGACGTATTGTTATTTGCAGATGATTTAGCTTTGCTAGCCTGTTCAGAGGACGATTTACGAAGGTCCATATACAATTTAAAACTCATAGCAGACAAATACTCTATGGAAATTTCTACCGACAAAACTAAAAATGTGGATTTTTGTGGCAAAGAGCCCGTTCCTAGCAAGATTTATATTAATGGAAGTGTTTTGGAAAGAGTTAAAGAATTTAAATAATCTTGACTACAAATTATCTTTCTTAGCAGATTTAGACATTCATGACAAAATTTTACAGTATAATAAATCAATGGGCATCATAAACAGAATCATGAAACCATCTCTAGTTCAGCGACATACCCGGACTCGTCTGTATAAAACCTTAGCACGACCAGTCCTGCGTTATGGAAGTGAAGCATGGACTCCAAGGAAATGTGACGCAAGTAGAATTATTACTAGTGAAATGAGATTCATGCGCCGAACAGGTTGCTATACTAAGTGGAACCATAAAAGAAATGAAGACATCTTAAAGGCACTTGAAATGAACTCTACACAGCAGACATACTGTATGTCACTATCAAGATACTGGCGTTAGCATGTGAGGCGTATGTCCAGGACTAGAAACCCTCGTGCAATCCTGCATTACCAACCTAGAAGCAGGTGATCTACTGGACATCCAATGAAGAGATGGGCTGAAAACTTTTGTGGACCGTAACAGTCCTTCTGGGACAATAACCTATATGGCTGATGATGATGAATTATTGATATGGTTTAATGATACTTACACAGTGCTGTGATAAATTTTGCTAATGCAACTTTGCTGCTTTTCCATGATGCCATAACTAAAATTGAAAGTGGTGACATAACTACAGTCGACTTTTCCAATAAAAAAAACCTGAACTCCAGAAAAGATAATACAATTATTCCACCATCAAATAAGCAACTATTGGGCATTCTTTGTGTCTCACATTTTATGAAAATGCTGTTGAATATCTACGAAATGTAGTCTACTTATATTACTGAGACCTCCTCTAGAAAGAGGCAAATTTGAAGAGAGAATCCATTACTTTTCTTCAAAATAAATGTATATGAACTTGACCTGTATGAAGACGACTTATTTGATGAAATTTATTGCGACTTCAAAGAAAATGGCAAAGTTCAATGAGGAAAATACTATTCATTGCTCAAAATGAAGTGGAATTTTTTTTTCTGAGAATGATTCCCTGTGAACAACTCCAAAAGTTTATTGAATTATCTCTCTGTCCTGAAAGAAATGCTTCAGTGGAGAGAGTTTCTTCAAAAAACATGGTGACCCAAAATGAGCTTACAAATTATTGTTAGTGTCATGTTTGCTGTCTTAACCAACTTCAAAATCACCTGTCAGGAATTTGCTGAAAAATTGGGATCTAGAGAATACCTGCTTAGAAATTAACTCTGAAAAAAAAAAACAATAGTTTAGCCTGTAAATAGATTGAGAAACAGTATTTTAATTCTTTAAATTGTGTGAGGACAATATATAAGTTAAAGGCATACTAATAGATATGCTAAAAGTATCTTGTTATATGTCGATATCTGTTCCCGGAAATTGTGAAAAAAACGAGTAACCTTACCCCATGTTGTCAGCATTTTACAGAGACATTGCAACTTTATTCACAATGTTCACAGTAAGTTGTGAAGATACAAAGATTTAATAAAATCTGATATTGGTACGGCGCTAATGAGAATAATATGTTATGACAATAATGATAATACTAAACATGACAAAAAATTATGCGACGACAGTGAACACTATAATGGCAAAAATTATGAAAATTATTACGATGTTATGCAGGTTGCAACGGCTATATTTTCCCGGTATGTGGCCGCTCGTACAACCACACGGAACCCATAAGTCTCTCCTCCACACTAGAAACTTTCGTATTCCCTTCGCCATCTTACACTCTTTTTTTATTATTGGGTTATTTTACGACGCTGTATCAACGTCTAGGTTATTTAGCGTCTGAATGAAATGAAGGTGATAAGGCCGGTGAAATGAGTCCGGGGTCCAGCACCGAAAGTTACCCAGCATTTGCTCGTATTGGGTTGAGGGAAAACCCCGGAAAAAATCTCAACCAGGTAACTTGCCCCGACCGGGATTCGAACCCGGGCCACCTGGTTTCGCGGCCAGACGCGCTGACCGTTACTCCACAGGTGTGGACTCTTACACTCTTGGAGTAGCTGAAAATTTTCTTATGTTATGGCTTCCCTCACGTTCGCCAGATCTCCCGCAATGATCGCACCTCGAAATACTTCCGCCAGGTGTTATACGAGTATCACAGACACATTTTTCTTGCACAGATTTGTTTTATAGGAAAAATTAACTTGTGTAGTGGAATATACAGCCTATATATATATATATATATATATATATATATAATTGCTTATAATTCTCCTCTTCCATTGGCTTATGATCAGATTAGTTTATTTCCAGCAGCAGAGCTATGCCATATTTTCTGGTATCGGTTTTTGAAAGTAGTTTATTTTACTGGTTCTCGCATTTTTGCGTATCTTAGAAGCATATTAGGCTATAATATTATCATTAATATTACTTTATGTAATTATTTTCAATATTGCCATTATTACAGTATTTACATTACAAACATATTTTATATTTCGTCAGAATAAAGCAGCAACTTTAGAAATGCTTTAACTGTTACTACACATCATGTATTTCACTTAATATTTCTGCAATTAGTGCATAAATGCATACATATTTTTGTGCAAAAATTTCCGCAACCTGTTGATTACTATATCAAAATAAAAAAAATCAACTTTGTCTATTGTGACTTATTTTCTAACATTTTAAGTCACATATAATTTCAGTTCGCTCTGCAGCAAACAGTTTCCTTCTACCTTCGAACGAACTGTATATTTTTTTCAGAAGAGAAGTTTCCGGGTTTTATCACAAATCCATTTTTAGTAGATTAACTTGCATAATTTTTGTATATCAGTTTGGTGTGGGTTGGCTTGCACGCTATATTTCAATTTGTTTAACAGAAGAGAAGGAAATAAGTTTCATTACTAAGCAACCACACTGACTACACCGTGCACCTAATCTTTCGTGGGACTGATTCAGCATTCAACTGTTTTCATTCTACCAAGCAAATATCCTGAATATTATTTCACCGAACTCATTCTTAATGTACATAACTTGTGTTAGTATTACATTATAATATTATATAGGCTACACTATACCGCACTACAATGCACTAATCTAGTTAGTTCTCAGTTAATTGCACTAAAAAGCTTAGTATAACATGTACACAAATGCACATAGTCCTAGTTGTACATTATTTTTAAGGTATTTACCGCCTCATTACGACCATTAAACTCTACTATTAGGTGCATAATATTCCACAAAATTGGTATATGTCGTTATGTCATTTTTTCATAAAAAATTGTTGTTACACCTCAGTGCTTAGTAGGGCAGTATAGACCTATTGAATTATCCTTCAAAAGGACCCTATTTAGTTCCCTTCCAGCCGGGATATATTGTGTAATAGGCTAGCTATCAATTATTTAATCATCGGTCAATTGAAATGTTTATATTATGTAGGTACTATACTTTAAAGTAGAAGGGTGCAAAGTGCCAAACTGAAACACTGGAGATAAGATAAAAAAATGTAGCTATAAGAATAATTGTACACATATTTGTGTCGTTTTTTTTTTACTGATAGAAAACAGCAATAGTACAGTGTTTACTCATTAATAATATTGGTATGTAAAGACATTATTTCTCCATATTTAATTATATAACACAGATTGTGAAAAGGGTTAAGTAATGGGTACAGTTGCAGTAGAATGGTGCAAAGTCCAATACCTATTTTTTCCTATTCTGGAGCAATTTTTACTCACAGATATGCCTGTAGAACTGCCTATGCTCCTCATTTGGAAGATAGGGAGTCATTGCTCGTACATCCCCCTTCTTTTCTTCAGTAATTTCCCTATTTTATGCTTTAACTTGAAACAATGCTGACTGCACATCTTTCATTTTTTTCCCCCTTTTTAAGCACTTTAATGGTATGCATTACTTCATTATGATGGGAATATTTCACAGAAACACTACCTGCTTTACTAACATCATACTGAATGCAACATGCCTTAGAAATATTCAAGTTCTTGATGGAAATAAGTTGATCAGCAACATCATGCATATTAAGGAAATATGACTCTAGCATTGAAACGGTTTGAAATGGTTTTACAACTTTAGAGTCTTGTACGATTTTATGCAGGTCACTAGGAATGAAGGCTTTTGTCATTTTCTGTTGTTTTTCAATCAAAGCGAAATCAGAATCGCATTGCAAGAAACTGTGGCCGCTAAGAAGGAAACGTTGTTCTATGTGCTCAAATAAACCAATGGCAACTAAAAAGAGACACATGAAAACCATTACACGATTTTTGTTTTCAGCTGCACAGCTATCAGATTCTTCTTGTTTGTTATGTCCATATTCATCAGTTTTAGTACACACGAGGCACTCTCATTGGCACCTCTACTCGCGATGCTTTCATCCCACATATACTGTACATGTAAGACTGCATTGTGTCACATGCACAAATTCCAAAGTTATAACGTGAAAGCTGACATCTGTAAAACATTTCGCTGTGTGTAAGTTTGGGCACAGACATAACCTGTTGAAGATCCATTGCATTCTATGATGCAGCTCATAGGGCGCTTACCGTCTGAAACTGCATGGTGCTGGCTACGCAACATCTAAAATAATATCTCGCTTAAGAAACACAAGTGGATGTAGCCTCTTTCATACATCATCCTCCCAGGCACATTGCACTTTTCTGCATAATAATTTCGTTTTCTATGATTTTGGCACTTTGCACCTTTCTACTTTAAAGTATCCAATTATGAGTATGTAAATTATGTTTTATTTAACGACGCTCGCAACTACCGCGGTTATATCAGCGTCGCCAGTGTGCCGGAATTTTTTCCCGCAGGAGTTCTATTACATGTCAGTAAACCTACTGATAGGGGCCTGTCGCATTTAAGCACATTGGGCAGGGATCGAACCCGCAATCTCGGCAAAGAAAGCCAGCAGTCTTCCAACTGCACCACACAAGCCGACTATTACGAGTATGTTAATATTAATTTGGAATACAGAGGCAGATAAGAAATGAGAAGGATGAGAGAGAGGAAAATAGAGCCTTAACCCTGTATTGAAATAACCGTACAGTGAAAATTTGTATCATTATATTATTCGTTCATTCGTCCATTCCTAGTTTTCTGCCCAAGAACATGTCTTTCACTGCAGAACCAGCATTTTACAATTTTTAAATTCGTTATTTTACGACACTTTATCAACTGCTATGGTTATCTAGCATTTGAGTGAGATGAAGGCGATAATTCCGGCGAAATGAGTCCAGAGTCCAGCGCCGAAATTTACCCAGCATTTGCTTTTGCTGGATTCAGGAAAAACCCCTGGAAAAACCTCAACCAGGTAACTTGTCCCGACCATTTTTTTAATCCGGGCCTGGTCATTTCACCGTCAGGCATGTTAACAGTTACTCCACAGCAGTGGAATTCTCCAATTTCCCCTATCTCTTCGTCTCTTCATATGAGCCATATTATATATTAATGTTGTCCACACCTGTGGAGTAACGGTCAGCGCGTCTGGCTGCGAAACCAGGTGGCCCGAGTTCGAATCCCGGTCGGGTAAGTTACCTGGTTGAGGTTTTTTCCGGGGTTTTCCCTCAACCCAATACGAGCAAATAGTGAGTAACTTCGGTGCTGGACCCCGGACTCATTTCACCGGCATTATCACCTTCATATCATTCAGACGCTAAATAACCTAGATGTTGATACAGCGTTGTAAAATAACCCAATAAAATAAAAAATAAAAAATATACTAATGTTGTCTATCATCTGATTTCTTCTGTCCCGAACTTTTCTCCCGTTCACCATTTCTTCCAGTGTATCCTTCAGTAGGCAGTTTCTTCTCAGCCAGTGACCTGATCAGTTTCAGCATTATTCTTTCTAGCACACTTAATTTATTATTCTGACTGTCCATTTTTTATTCCCTTAGTTTGAATTGTAAATTAGTTTAAAATAGCTTATAGGAAGTTCTTAAGACTAGAACTGTTTAGTTTAATATAGTTTAGAAGTATGATTCTATGGAACAATAATGGTGTAATTGTCTTATTTGAACTGTTGCATCAGTGAAGCGAGGTGAGGCAGTGAAGTTATGGTTTTACAGTGGCAGTAAATAGATTGGATCAGAGATCATTTATAGTGAAATGTGTTCTATAGTGTCAGTGAAATGTGTTATATAGTGTCAGTGAAATGTGTCACACTGCTAGTGCAGTGAAAGAGTATCAGCACCAACGTGAAACTTAAGTAGGGCCTATACATATGTAGGTTGCGATGGAAAATTAGGTTAATTTATTGATTAGGTTATTTTAATTTTATTATTAATTATTGTAGTGACTGTATATTTTGTAATTATTGTGTACTGTAATTATGTATTGTATTATTAATTGTATTGTGTTTTAATCGTTTATTGCTTTAATTGTTTAATGCGTATTGATTGTTTTATTATGTATTGTTTATTATGTATTAATTGTTCATTATGTATTAATTGTTATTATGTAATAATTGTTTTATTGTGTATTAATTTTATTGTAATTACTGTGTGTAATTAAGTTACCACTGCCACCGGCAGTTTGCCTACTTACAGTGTAAGTAAATACATACACACATACAGCATACATACATACATACATACATACATACATACATACATACATACATACATACATACATACATACATACATACATACATACATACATACATAAATTTCACACTCTCCATATCCATTTTTCAAATGCTTCTAGTTGTTTTTCTTCAATTCGCCGCAATCTCCGTGTTTCTGCACCATATAATGCTACACTCCACATAATGCACTTCACTAGTGTCTCCCTTTGTTCGTTTATTAAAAGATTTCTTTGTCATTGCTGTCCTACTTTTCACATTATTATTATTATTATTATTATTATTATTATTATTATTATTATTATTATTATTATTATTATTATTATTATTATTGTTCTGCCTGACAAGTGTTAGGCCACAAGTCCTGTTACGGTCTCACACAAAATTTTCACGCCATCTCTTAGCAGGACGACCCACAGGTCTTTGGCCATGTGGTGCATAATTATAAATTGCCTTTGGGAGTCTACTATTACTCATTCTTTCCAAATGACGTTTCCAATTAGACTGATATTGAACAATGTAATCTAAAACTGGTTGAATTTTTAGTTCCTTTAAAATTTCACAATTTCTTTTCAGATCCCACTTAGTATAGCCCGCTGTTCTTTGCATTAATCGCATTTCACAAGCCGTTATTCTGCTTTTATCTGCTTTCCTCAGTGTCCATGCTTCGCTGCCATAGCTGAGCATCGGTCGTGCCAATGTGTTGTAGAGACGTATGCGGGTGTGTTTCTGAACCAAGGATGGTTTCATCATACTATTTATAATGCCCATAGCTCTTGTGTATTTATTAATTTTCTGTGATATGTCCAATTCTTCAAAAATGGAAAGATTGTAACCTAAATATGGAAAACTATTACATCTTTCTAATACTTTATTATCGAGAAAAATTTTACTTTGTATTGGGTATTTCCCACAGAATGCCTTAATTTTATTATTATTATTATTATTATTATTATTATTATTATTATTATTTTACATGCTATTTCTTTTTTCTACAGCGAGTAGGCATACTTAAGATTCTCTTTGACTCAAACGTTCCTGTCCTAAAAGCAAGATGTAATATAGCTCAGCCATCTTAGACACTTCTAGTTGAAAACTTGTATATAATACTTATCCACAACAAAATTTTCTTAGTCTCGTCGAGATTTAAAACTAGACCTCCGACGTGAAAGGCGATGTTGTAGTTGTTAGAATAAATATGCACCCTTAGAACCTGAAATACTCGTCGCTTTTTTATTGTACGACCCTGTACTTTTAACTCAAGAAAAAGTTTGCATAATGACTGCTAGGAGAAATGCAGAATATTACACCACCGCAGTCGTTCAACTGCGGTTTGTTTCTCAACAACGCAATTGTATTAAAACGTTTGTGCATCCCTGGAGAGAAAAAGTTAAAATACCACTTGTAATTATTGGCTATGTACTTAAACGACTCCCCGCACCACCAACTCGCTAAGTTTGCATAGGGGGATAATTAAAGTCACACGAGAGAATCTGGACTTTATGGGTACACCATGCAATTAACCGACGTAGGAGTCAGTATGCAGATATCACAAGAACACCCACTAACAATTAGATCGAATTGCCATCTACTAATCATTCCACAACGAAAAAAACATCCCCCGAAGCACGATATGAGTAATTAAGTACTGAAAACTCTGCAGTGAATTACAACCCTCTCTCGTATATCGCTCCAGACGAGGGCATAGAGAAATAAAATGAGTACACCCAGACTTCCAGTTCATCCATCTACATTGCATACGTTTAAAGGCGTACAGTAGGATTATAAACTTTCTAGCCTATATGCCAGTGATGTCAAAGCAAGCGCATTTTTCTGACCTTGACGTCGTGCGTGGGCATCAAGCGCTAAGTATGGAAAGAGGAAGGGTTGTGTATATGAATAAGCAGCCTGTTGGATTAAGAAAACAGTGGCGCACAAACTTCAAACGGAACCTAAAATTTTATGTCGTTATTTTTATATGGTCTCTTTCTGTTTGATATTATCTATATTGTCTGTAAAACAAAGTACTAATACCAATTTCTTAATATTGTAGTTGTGTTTTAAATGTTAATAACATAATAAAGAGTTAAGAAGGAATATTCACATAAATTCCATAGTAGTACAACTATACTGTACTAAATGGATGAAACACAACATTCATAAAGAAAGTGATATCCCAAAAAAAGAGATTGAGTATGACATGATAAGTTGGAATTGATATTGATGATACCTTTAGCCTTATAAAAGTAATCATAAACTAATAAAAACAATATTACAGTACAAAGCAAGGTTACCTAGGTGCTATATATGTTTTAAGTGTAACTAATATTCCATAACAAAACTCTTATCGCATTATGCTTTTAAGGTGATATTGGTGAGCAACTTCCTATCATCAGAATATTAAATTATTTTCTCGAAACATGCTGAAGCTATAGAGCTGACATTTTTACAGCACATAGGCACGTATCTTTTGCTTATGATGTAACAGTAGTTGCTTTGTTAATTAATTTCCTTACAAACAATTTCCATGCAAATATTATCAAAATTTTCAATACACTATCTTCAGTAATACGTATTTACGGTTTATTAGATTTGCACAAACATTCTGTAAGGTTACTAAATAAATAGGCCTATATCTGAAAATTTACTTTTCTATGAAAAAAGTTGAGAAAATGTTATTTTGAATAAAAAAATCAAACTTGTGAAAAATGAGCACTAAAATTAAAACTTATATTCTTATAATGCACTTATACTTCTCAGACAAATCTAAAAATTAACAATAATACAGTTTTAATAAGTTTTCTTCCCTTTATCTATTGAATCAGTTCTGGCCATCCCTGAATATAGCTCGACCAAGCTGCATATAATACCTCCTTCGTCTGTCTCTTTCCTTTCCGCTGTAAAGCGCTCAGGCTCTCCTGAGCTCTAAAGCGCGCGCTTGCCCCTATGGACATCAATTGACATGACTGCTATATGCAATGAGTAACGCTGAAATGTGATGCTGTGTTACAGCAACATTATATTGACATTTCCAACACTTGTGTTGTTAGTCTTATACAGAGTAGTACACTCATTGTGCAAGGTGTGGCAGAAACAATTAAGACGCCTTTAAATTGGCAACGTGCCATATTTTACGAGGTAGAACAGTCCATCATAATAAGAGAAAGCAGAGAGCGATATAGCTTTAGTTGGCATACAGTTTATCACAGAAGCATTAAAAATAATAACGGTCGTATTAATAAACCGTGTAGGCCTATAGTTTTTACAGACTTTAACTATGCAAAGAATACCATTAATAGGCCTAATATTTTCAAACCTTCCCTTGTCCAAAAACGTACTTACAAATGACTTTTAAGGAACCCGAAGGTTCACTGCCGCCCTCACATAAGCCCGTTATCGGTCCCTATCCTGTGCAAGATTAATCCAGCCTCTATCATCATATCCCACCTCTCTCAAATCCATTTTAATATTATCCTCCCATCTACGTCTCGGCCTCCCCAAAGGTTTTTTTTTTCCTCCGGTCTCCCAACTAACACTCTATATGCATTTCTGGATTCGCCCATACGTGCTACAGGCCGTGACAGCTCTGGCCTGGCGACGCAGTGGTTTGGGCGAGTTCACTGTTTGTTTGAAGGGATGTTCCTTTTAGTCTTCCCCAGGCTGCGGTCACATCTCGGGAGCGTTAGTGTGGGCGTACAGTCGCGCTAAGGACGTACTACACCACCACTGTCTTGTACCTATATTGCAATTTAGTGTGTTTGTTACGTACATTTCATTTAGGTACTTAAATAGTTGTAGTGCTTCTGTTTTGTATTGTTTAGTATGTAGTATTTATTGTCTAGATTCACTTTTTTTTTCTGTTTGTGAAAATGCTGCCTGTTAGAAGCAAACTGAAAGGTCGGGTATTGCATTCGCAGTCGCGAGAAGTCGTGAGCAACGTGTAGGCTTTATGAAGATAGCGTCGGAAGAAAAAACGTAACAAATGTTGGAAAACTTGTAGTAGAGTTTACCGCTGTGTCTGAGAGCTGTGTTAGCCAAATAATAAGGGAGACTAAAGACATTGATAATCGACGCCAAAATCAACAACTTTAATGAAGCTGTCATAAGACGAACCAAAACACGAGTTCTATATTTCACAGAAATAGCGGCCCACACTTAAAAAAATATATATTATTGAAATTGAAAGACTGTCAACTTTCAGGGAGGTATCTCGACTTTGAGGAAAGTTATTTTGAAATTAGGATTTCATTAAAAAAAACACACACAAAATAATCGCCAAATTCTGGTCGAGCATCACAGCATTAGGGTCAAAAGTTTGCAGTATTTGAGGAAAATAAAGAAGTACAGAGAAGAAGGCCGCTCCATCTTTTACATGGATGATGATGATGATGATGGTGATGATGATGGTTGTGGTGGTGGTGGTGGGAAAGGTAACAGTGAAGCACTGATGATCATTACCGATATTTCCGCATGAGTATATTTCATTGTTAATTAGTGATTAACTGTTAAATATAGTGATTCGATTGCTGCTCATTGTATTTCCACATTAGTGTTTATTAGTGATTATTGTTCCGAACTGCTGCTCATTGTATTTCCACATTGGTTTACTTCTTTAGTGTTTATTATTGTTCCGAACTCCTGCTAATTGTATTTCCATTAGTTTACTACTTTAGTGTTTATTAGTGATTATTGTTCCAAACTGCTGCTCATTGTATTTCCACATTAGTTTACTTCTTCAGTGTTTATTATTGTTCCGAACTCCTGCGCACTGTATTTCCATTAGTTTACTACTTTAGTGTTTATTATTGTTCCGAACTCCTGCTCATTGTATTTCCACATTAGTTTACTTCTTCAGTGTTTATTATTGTTCCGAACTCCTGCGCACTGTATTTCCATTAGTTTACTACTTTAGTGTTTATTATTGTTCCGAACTCCTGCTCATTGTATTTCCATTAGTTTACTACTTTAGTGTTTATTAGTGATTATTGTTCCAAACTGCTGCTCATTGTATTTCCACATTAGTTTACTTCTTCAGTGTTTATTATTGTTCCGAACTCCTGCGCACTGTATTTCCATTAGTTTACTACTTTAGTGTTTATTATTGTTCCGAACTCCTGCTCATTGTATTTCCATTAGTTTACTACTTTAGTGTTTATTATTGTTCCGAACTCCTGCTCATTGTATTTCCATTAGTTTACTACTTTAGTGTTTATTATTGTTCCGAACTCCTGCTCATTGCATTTCCATTAGTTTACTTCTTTAGTGCTTATTATTGTTCCGAACTGCTGCTGCTCATTGTATTTCCATGTTAGTTTACTTCTTTAGTGTTTATTAGTGACTGTTGTTCCGGAGTATGAAGTGAACACAGTGACAGGAGCTCAAAATTATGCAGACGTGCAACGTGAGACTTCATTTCTAATATGACTGTATTTCCCTCCCTCCATTCGCTCCGTCTGGGGTCGGTCTCCCTCCCACAGTCGAACCTTCTCCTCTCTCGCGTCGACGAGCTGTCACCATAAAGTAACTGGGCTATACATGCCCTGCCCATCTCAAACGTCTGGATTTAATGTTCCTAATAATGTCAGGTGAAGAATATAATACGTGCAGTTCTGCATTGTGTAACTTTCTCCTTTCTCCTGTAGCTTACTTCATCCCTCTTAGCCCCAGATATTTTCGTAAGAACCTTATTCTCAAACACCCTTAATCTCATCTCTGTTCCTCTCTCAGAATGAGAGTCCAAGTTTCACAACCATAAAGAACAACCAGTAATATAACTGTTTTATAAATTCTAAATTTCAGATTTTTTGACAGCAGACTACATGATAAAAGCTTCTCAACCGAATAATAACACGCATTTCCCATATTTATTCTGCGTTTAAAACATTCAAAGAAAACATGTAGTAGTATATTACGATACAAGGTTGAGAAGTGCTTGTTACAAAATCGAGTAAAAGTTTGAAAAAAACGAGCAGAGCGAGTTTTTCAATTTCCGAGATTATGTAATTCACTTCACAAACGTGTATCGTACGTCATATTTTCAAAATTGAAAATACAGTATGTTTTGCATTGAAAATTTAGAGCAATATTATTCCAAAGTCCTTGAAAAATTGCAGTGTAACGGTAACTAAGTAACAGTAAGTGCAATGTAATGACTTTATTTCAGTATAGGCCTACATTTATTTTATGAAGAATGGTTTCCCTAGCAATAAGTGTCTGTGTGGGAATTCTAATTTTCAAGGCCTAAGCCTAAGCAATAGCTGTAAATACAACAAAAAAAATCGTGCAAAAAATATTAAGGCAGGCCTTTATGCCTATAATACAAAACAAACTTAATCACATAAATCATACGAGGTAAACAACATCAAAATCAAAGAAATTCTATAGAAAATAACGATAGACCTAATAAGAATATTGAATTATATTTTCTGTACCTTTTGGTTTGATACGTAACAACAATTGGTATGGCTGAGGCAGAACGTCAGAAGAAGTGTATGATCCAGAACTTACCTAAAACAGAGAAGAAAAAAATAAAATCAGAAATGTGTTTCATTCACTACGTTTGAGAATTACAAATTATTATACAAGTGACTGCCATCATCATCGCAGGTGATAAACAAAGTAGACAAGAATGAGAAATTATTCTTCTGCAATTTCTTCTTATCAAACGGTTCATGCGGTAATCATTATATCGAGATCTCATTCTCGGTGGCATAAAACATTTAAATACTTTCAGAATTAGGCTACCTGCATAAGAGTTGTAGTAGGCCTACCCTTAGGTTTTAATGACTGAATCTCTCTTAGCTCGCTTGTCTAATTATGATGCTATTTAAACTTAAAACACAAGATTTTTATGATGCATAAGAACACTACGAGATATGTCAATATAAGGGATTTTTATTCCACTGACTGACAGATTGATTTCCAGGGCTAGTCTATTCAAAATAAAAAAAACCGTCCTTGCCCTAAACACTCTTTGTCTCATCTATCCGATCGCATTATTTATTTTCTTCTTTCAATTATTACTTTATTCTAATCACATACTTATTACAAAATTAACCACCACTCTCCTTCATAAAATTCCTTCCCTCCATTATTTTTTTGCTATTTAATAAACATCACCACCCATCACCTTCACTCTCCTCCTTTCATTCAAGGATTTGGCTCTGTGAACATATAGTGAAACTTCTACTATCTGTCCGAGTGGTTATGTCGCATCTCGGTTTCCCCTATCCTTTTCTGCTGATCCCTCTGTAAAGGCTAGTGACTGAGCTGTTATGTTCTTTCCTGAAAACATTTGCTGTACGGAATTAGAAGTCTATTTAGTATTATACCGGGACATCATTTTATTATTACTAACATACCTAATGTTAACCTAGCTATACCTTTGGTTTAATGGTTGAGAACTGCAAACACTATTTGTTACCCCCTTCCACACCGGAGTTTCATGGTACTAGCATAAAATACAAACAAATCACTTACTAGGTATAGGAGGAAAGAAAAGTAATTAACCCATTTATGTAAACTAGGAAATGTCACGATTTTGGGTGTTCATTATGCAGTGTATATTATACTGTCTGCATAACATTAGCATGCAATATAGAGAGTGCATTTAAATTGAAAAATAATCATAATCTACTGTAGATATTTAAACAAATTGTTGAAAATAATCGCCGTTCATTTCGATACAGGCTTCAGTTCTATTTTGCATTTCATCGCACTATATTCTAGCCTACCTAATTCCAATTTCCACTTTCGTCCTTCGTATCTAAAAACAGTAATCCATGTTGAAATAATTCTGTACCTACTCTATAACAGAGTAATGCCTACCTTACGTACGGTAAATTCAATCTTCACTTCTGCCCGTTCCGCACGATAAATTTAATCAGACTGCTATCTGCTATCCGTTCAAGTGCTTATGTAACAGGGTCGTAGAAAGCGGTGACAGTTAATTATCTAACGAGGCCCTTTTATTTAAGTCATTTTAAGCAGTTGTATAATATTTCGTAGACGTCCAATTCCTAACAACAAATGTTTTTATAAAAGAACTAAGACAACCCAGCCACTAGCCTTTACAGAAGCGAGTGGGGGAAACCGGAATGCGACGTAACCAAAAGGACGGACAGAACCTGTGCGAAAATATGATTCAATATTCAATACTCTTTTTTTTCTACACATCTTGATTACACAACTTTTAACACTGTATCACTTCGGAATATGTATGATTAGTCTTTCTTGTGTTAAATTTTAACGTACCTTGTTAACATGTTTTCGCCCTATTTTGGGTCATCTTCAGAACTGGTCGTTGTTTGTGTTGGCGCCTCTTGTTTCCTGTGTGGGTGCGTTCGTAGTGTAGAGTCAAAGAGTGTATGTGTTTTGAAATTGAGTTGTGTGTTGAGAATATCGTTGGGGTGCGTTTTCGTGTGTCTGTATATTTCATATTGTTCTGGTGTGTTGAGTTTCTGGCTTTTTGGTTGGATGTGCAGTATTTCCATGTCTGTGTTGATGTCTCTGTAGATGTGGTTGGCATTTGTGATGTGTTCTGCATATGTGGAGGTGTTTTGTAATTTTGTTACGGCTGCGATGTGCTCTTTTTTCACTGGAAAACGTGACCATATTTCTGGAACGTACTATATTCACTCACGCAGTACTGTTTACTATGACCGTAAGACGACTTTGACTACATATGCGATCTCGCTTCTGTGTGGAGGACGGATGCAGTATACTATTAGAAGGGGTGGGAGTGAAGTACATTAAAAAACTCGGGTACAATAAAAATTGAAGTAAAAATAAAATGATGTCCCTGTACAACTGTTTAAAATAATTTAAAGAATAGGGTGCCGTTAAGTAAATAACTGTTATGATTTCCCTCGTTTCGGCGACCCTGCGACATAATCACTCGGACGAATAGCAATCATAGCTCTATTGATAAATTGTTTGTATTTGTAATTTGAAGTAGTTTGGATGACATGTGTTATCAATTTCTGTATATCACAACCGATTGAATTGTTTATGCCTTAAATTTAATTAACTTATTTGTTTTGTATTACACATATAGCTCAACTGATGAATGATCGTTTGGGTTTGTAAATTTAATAATCTGATTGGCTATGTATTGTATATTTTTGGTAGAGCCATCGATGTAGCTCAGTCGGCAGACTCGCTGGGCTGCTGATCCGGAGCTGCGTTCGGGCTTGGGTTGGGTCCCCCTTTGGTCTCATTGAATGGTTTCTTCCGAGGTTTTCTCCAGCCGTGGAATTGAAGCCGGATGGTCTATGGCGAGTCCTCGGCATCACCTCATTTCAACCCTTTGATTTTTATTACATGGTTGGGTTTTTCCGAGGTTTTCCCCAACAAAAAGGCAAATGCCGGGTAATCTTTTGGCGAATCCTCGGTCCTCACCTCATCATTGTAGAAAATTACTAAATTGTAAAACTGTAAAAATTGTAAAATATTGTAAAAATTTGTAACGATTGCAATTGTAATATTGCAAAATTTTGACTTGTTCCACATCTTAAAGCTTCATTGCTCATGTAAGATCTATGGAATATAATGAATGAATGAATGAATGAATGAATGAATGAATGAATGAATGAATGAATGAATGAATATGGTCAGCATTACACAAAAGACCTTCAAATCCAGGAAGGACAATGCAAGACAAGACCACACACCTAGTCCCTATAAAAAAGTGACATAAATCTCCATTCTCCTGCTAGGAATGAATCCCTGTCCACTGAATTTATAGCCGGAAATGCTGCCCCTCTTCTCCTCTTAATTTTGTCCTGTATCTTCCATCTTGTAGTCCCTCATCCACACTTGTTATAGCACTTAAAAAGAACGAATATAGAACACCTCATTATTTAGGTCATGGGCTCCTCCTCCGTAATCCCGAAATGAGGGTGAGGAAACGGGTCGAATTACTTGTAGGGCCCTCATGGCAGCAGAGATGCGGCGAACTTGATAACTCTCCCGTGAAACCCAATACGTAAAATATAACACAACGAGATATAAATAACCGATACACGATACCCTCACAAAGCCACCGAGCACAGAGTGGTACGGGGTTTACATTGGACAAGAATGCACTGTTTCTCCATTTTTTCTTTTGGGTTGGAGATGAAAAGACGATCACGAGGTTAGCTTGACAGCGTACAATCGATCTTCAGGCGAACAAATATATGAAGAGCAAAAATTTACTATACTAAACCCCGTCGACAGGGAAAATGTTCTACGGTCGATGAGAAGAGCTTTACCCCCTGCCACCTGTCTGTCTATCCGCGAACAGACTGAAAACATCTTGGGAGCACACTGGATCTTCCAACTGTCAAGTTCCAGTGTCTATGCACACTTAAGCTGAATGTCTTTTTAAGGTCTGTTTGAAATATACATCCCAACTGTCAGTCCGATCTTTTGGCTAGAGGGAAAAAGAGGGGCATTTTTTTTCACTCGTAAACCTCTTTGTTGTTTGTTACGAAAAACTTAATTCTCATGAGATGAGTACTTTTAGGCAACAAATAGCCATGTTCTGCTGTTCCCAACAGCAGGATATCTGAACTGTTTCCTTTAGCCATGACGACAAAAACGAAGCACCAGAGAGGATCTATCGTCATAAGAAAGAATGGTAATAGCTCAAGGGGATAAATACAATAGCCAGGAATTTTTCAGGAATTTTCGACTCTTCAATAAAAACACGTATAGGCTATGTTACACAAATTAAAATCATTGCCAAGGATAATTATTAATAGACATTGTTAGTAATGTATGATTATATCGACTATACAATATAAAATTCAGTTTTAAACCGACTTTATTTTTTTTAATTCAAGTGACCATCAAATAAAAACATACATATTTGCATTCGGAAAGGAATGAAGTTTTTTATTATCATAATCGTCAACATCAAGAAAATTTATGGATCTCCTTGTGATTGTCCCTATTACCTATTTGTTTATTTTTATTCTAATTTTGGTATCTTATTTGGACTCATTCTTTCTAGATGCCCTACTCATTTTTTCTGCCAAAGTATTATCTTCTATAACTTCATTCACTTTAAGTTTTACTCTAGGTATAAACTTTGTTGATGATATAGCTTAGTATGTCCTAAAAGCGGTGTTAAAAGTACCAATTGTGCTGCCTCTGGTCTTTCTTTAAATATTTTTTTCAACATCCAACTTTCAATATCATAAAGTATATCTGTGTTTTTTTAAATAATATTGAGAAGGCGAAATTTTGTTTTGGTCAATGTATGCTTGCCAAATTGTCATTTAATAGTGCAGTTCATTTTGTTCCATTCTTGTAATTGTATTATGTCCTTTTTCCCCATTTAATACAAGATGGCCCAAATATTTGACATTTTATACTTGCTCTATTATTTTGCCAACAATAACAGTTTTAACATTTTCAGTATGTTTTACACAAAATCCAGTGCTTTGTATGGAAGGTAGAAAACAGAAAAGATTGGAGAATACTGGGTTTGCATTGAAAGACCGGCCCTTTGACCCTCGTATATCTATTATCAGGCAGCACATCTCACTTGACGATATGTGTCAGGGGAAGAACAATTTGTTTGTGTGCATCTGAAGTCTGACTAGTGTAATATGTACCTAGTGGCGATGTATGCAATGGAGAGGGAAAGGAACCTCATTATCTCCTGGCCTAGTTGCCTCATAAGTGGTGCTTCTTGGTATCACTTGTAAGCTTCAGACCTGTCTTCGAACAGTTGACTAAACAACAATGTCAGAGTCAAACAGTTCACTTTATTCTTAACCTCATTCGGTTACAGAACTGTTTGAAATTACTTTGTATGCAACAATATTACTTCTCGTTTCCGGTACACTACTTGATAGCTTCATATATTCTCAACAGTTGAGATTGAAATATTGAGCAATGTGAAAAGGGTTTAA
The DNA here is from genome assembly GCF_040183065.1 of Periplaneta americana. Classification (NCBI taxonomy): domain Eukaryota; kingdom Metazoa; phylum Arthropoda; class Insecta; order Blattodea; family Blattidae; genus Periplaneta; species Periplaneta americana. Next base: position 71,560,193 of record NC_091121.1, read on the forward strand.
ACAGAGTTGAATATACTCTGTATGTATTTCTGAATAACCGCCATTCACTACAAACGCACATCCCACTTTGCTATCTTGAATAGGAATAGCCATAAAACGAGAACCATCTCTGTAGTAGATAGTGTCTGCTAAATACATGAGTTTCTAAAATATGACGACAGCTCTTTCTAACAGTAACTATCTGATAATACTATGTATGCATATTTAATATCCGTTTTCATAGACATGTTGGATACTACAGGGTGATCCGTTTGGGTATGGATTAAATAAAAACACCGTAAAACATTTACTACTGAACTTTATTTGTTGAAACGTTGTGCATACAACATTGAAATATGGAAGATTTCTCAGAGCTCAACATGACCCCCATTGCGAACACTGCACAACTCATAAGGGTGATGCAATTCAGCCCATGTTCGTTGTAGCATAAGAGGGGTGATTTGTTGAAAAGTTTGAGTAATTTTTACTCTCAGATCATCAACGTTCCTGGGTTTCTGTGAATAGACAATGTCTTTAACAAAATCCCACACGAAGAAATCAGGAGGGGTTAGATCTGGGGAGTTTGGGGACCAAGCCAAGAGATAGCTGTTTCTCGCATTGGGTTTCGCCTGCGATTTCCTGCATGTTTTTTTAACACATAACCTGTTTCTACATGTTCGATACCACAACATTATGGAATCGTATTTAGGTAGAGTAGTCGCAAAAAAAAAAAAAAAAAACCGGACCGACCCTTATAGCTGATTTCAGAGCTTTGTTCACTCCAGAGCACGATAGACTGGTAACTAAGACTTTCGTGATTCGAATCCTGTCTGTGAAGGGAACTTTTTCTGTTCCTTATTCAAATTTATTCCCAACTAGCCGTACCCGTGCGCTCCGCTGCACCCGTTACAAATAAATATAAAGTAATTACATAATTAAAATAGGACATTTGATCCAGGGAACATTCGTGTTTGATAGACCACTCATTTGGTCATAAAATATTTTAGGAAATACAGGAAACGAATGCCTATCAAGTTTTCTGTGCATAAGAAGCTATTTAATCTTATCTGTCTTCGATTCACTCAGAAGTTACTGTAATAACAGTATAGTATTATGTCCATCTAGAGAAATTATACTTTCCAATGGTGAATTAATAATTAATTATACAAATCGGTTAATTTAGCTTCCGATATTAGTTCATACAAACACAGAAACATTCTCTGTAGGCTACCGTATGTTTCATAGCTTTCGATTGTTGTTGTCCAAGGCCCCTTGTAGACGAAGTCATTTGTTTTTTTATTTCATTACACTGCCTTAGATGGCGTTGTTATTGTAATTTTGAAACTCATTTATCTCATTAAATATCAGTCCTATCAAAATTTTGCATGGAATAAAACGCATCGGAAATTATTTTTAAAGAAACTTTTGTTATGTAATATTTTTCATGAAAATTAATAAGGGAGATATTTCGATTTATTTAATTCAAGCCCCCTTATAACCCCCCTTTTAAATAAAATATTTTGAATGCCATATAGCCTAAATTCTAAGTTACAATGAACTTAATTTATATTCCAATTTTCATATAAATCGGTTCAGCCATTATCGCGTGAAAAGGTAACAAACATCCAGGCAGACAGACAGACAAAAATTTCAAAAAAGCTATTTTCGGTTTCAGGGCGGTTAATTATATATGTTAGGACCAATTAATTTTGGAAAATCGAAAATTACCAGAAAAATTTCGGCTACAGATTTATTATTAGTATAGATACTTTTCGATTGCAGCGATATTTTACTACTTAATTAACTTATTGTTCCCAGAACATGAATTTTACCAGCATTCGAAAAGTATTAGAAATAAATTTAAATAAGGAACAAGGAAAAAAGTTTCCTTCCCAGGCAGGATACGAACCACGAAAGCCTTAGTTACCAGTCTATCGTGCTCTGGAGTGAACAAGGCTCTGAAATCAGCTACAAGGGTCGGTCCGGTTTTTTTTTTTTTGCCACTACTGCACATTACGCACACTATACTCAAGTCGAAATTCCCTATGAACTCTTTTAGCAATCTCAATTTTAGCATACCAAAGAACACTGATTGATTTGTAGTAGTCATTTTAATCATCTACGATTTTCATTTGTCCTTTCGGTTAATGCACTGTTGATTGTCATATATGGAAACTCCCATCTTTTAATCGTAATATAACCAGCAAGGAATATTTCATGCTATAATAACTTTATAATATTAAATTAATATTATCCATACCCAAACGGATTAGTCTGTATATCAAGTACGTTTCTAGACTTCACTTTTCCACCAAACATTAGACCACATGTCACTGTCACGATGATATAAAGAAAATTATGAAAATAAGAAATCAAGATAGAACAAGTTAATATGCAAAGTGCAATGGATGCAGTTTTTATCATGATGGCATTTCACGCAACCGTACAAGACACATCTGAAGTAGCGCATCACAATTTTTTTTCACTCGGAAGTAACTTGAAGGGTGAGATTTTTTTTTTTTTTTTAGTATTTTAAGTGATTTATTTCTCTTAAAGCATGAGGTTGTACGAACTTTTTTATTTTATGAAACTTAAAACGCTCAAGTTCAAATTTATTGTCCATGTGGCAAAGTGTTGCCAACTTTGAGCTGCTTCAGAAATTTTCACATTTATATTGCACTTGTATGGAAAAAGTAAATGGCTTGAGAGAATGGTGTACTGTAACGTTAGTGCAGACGTAATTTACGGTGTGATAACATTAAGACTGTATTTTTATGGAACTGTGACTAGTCTTAATCCCGACACTGTAATCATTCGAAAAGCTATTTAAACGTATTGCAAAGCGACACAATTGTATAGAATTATGAGAATTACACAAAATAAAGAGTGTTATCAAGACGATACCTACTTTCTCATTACACATTAAGTGTATCAGAAAAACCATTTCCTCTATCATGATGCAAATGATATTTCGTCCTGTGTATTCCGAAACAATTTAGTTCTTAATGTTATCCAGTAATGTTCCTTTATCTCCAATATAAAAACTACTTCGTGCTTAATTCAGTTCAATTTAATAAGCATTAAACGTACATTAATAGCCTTCGTCACAATTACTGAAGGAGAAAAAAAACATACACTTGAAAATATACATATAATTGAAAACAGTAAAGTTTAATTAGAATGAAAACAAAACATTTTGAAACTCCACATTATTAAAGAAACACTTCACTAAATGTAAATAACTTTATTAAATAACAATTTCATATGAATTTATATTAAGAAACTCATCTACAGAGTAGAAAGGATTAATTAAAAGCCAATTATAAAATCAGTTTTGAAACTATTGGTTGGTAATTTATAATATTGACTGGGAAGCTTATTATATAATCTCAACCCCATGACAGAAAAATTTGTACTAGTTCTATGTTATCTACAGTACGGAATATTAATTTGTTCACTATTTCTAATTTCATTATATATTGCCTACTAATGAGTAATTGTCTATATTACGTCGAGTGTAAAGAACTAGGTCGTATGACTTAATATCTGTGATTGTTTGAAAAGTGATCGACAATGTTCAAGATAGATTGACTGACGTAGAATTCTAATGGTTTTCTTTTTCAAAATCAAGACAGTCCCAATTTTTTTCCCCAGAAAATTAAGGCATACCGGATTAAAGATCCATCCTCTTTCTTTCTCCAAATCTCACTTTATTTAAAAAGAAATTTCGCGGTATTTGGGTAAATTCATTGAAAAAAATAATGCTACAATGTGTACTACAATAAACAGAACAGAATACATCACTGGTGGCAATTGCTTCAAATTTCTAATTGAAATCACTAAAACACAATCAAAACATTCATTATCTCCCATTACTTGTCTTTAAATCACTTGTTTAATCTGAAACCATGCAATGAAATTAACCTTCAGTCGAGCTGAACTTAGTTTTTATACAATCACAAAACTAATTCAGTTTCATTTAATCGTGATATATGATCAATGACAATTTTTATCAGTTGAAGTTGGTTGAATGTAACTTAACAGAGGCTAAATAGTAATTCTTTACCAAAGTGAAGAAGAATAGAGTTCCTGCAAGTAAACTGCTGAGTAAGCTTTATTTTACTAAGGTATGTAGACAAAGGATTATATTAATATTTCACGTATAATTGGATGGAGGTACGCAATAATAGACCAACCGACAATTTGAAAAAAGAGAGAGAGACATTTGCACAAATCTGTTGATGGCAGGCTAATTTAACTCTAAAAAAAATCAAGAATGCGATATCTGAATTTTGCTGCTATTTATAAGCAAACATTCGTTTATTGCATAAAATTAATTAATTTATTTTGTTTTGAAATATTAATTTAACTGCTGGTCTCATGTTTTAAAAATATGTTAGCCTTTTTTGGTACTATTGTGCTATTTTTGTAATAGTATGAATTTTATAATATTTCATGCATAAAATGTTTTATTAAAAAAACAGATTTATTTCTATCTCGAAACAGGTTTTTGGCGCTTGGTCTCTTATTGCGTAACTCCATCCAATTAAAGACATAAAATACAATGCATTTTTGTATATGTTGGAGTAGTTACGTTACTCGTATTTCCAAATGTCACTTTTCTTTATGTTTTTTTTTAACTTCAAATCTTTTTAGTCCCTGGAATTACATTCGTGAAATTATAGTCTCCAGTAATTTTCTTCTAATCCTCATTTTGTTTGTTAGTAGCAACCTCATTTATATTCTCGCGCGCACGCACGCACGCACGCACACACACACACACACACACACACACACACACACACACACACACACACACACGTAAACACCTCAACATATATCAAAACGTGAATGAAAATTTCGAAGAGACGGGTTTTGCACCAACGAAGAAATCTACCAAGAAACGTTAAAGTGTACGAAGACCATAACTGTAAGAACTGCATCAGAGCGAATCCCTAAACATTCTACTCGACATATCTATGTTTGTCTTGGGATATCGCATTCTAGTGTCTGCCGAATCTTCCATAAAGACTCAGAATTACATCCATATTACAAAATTCACATGTTTCAGGCATTACAGGAAGACAGAAGTGCACGTAAGCATGCATGCGCAGATTGCACTGTATCACCAGCTTATTACAATGCTTCCGGAACAATCGCTGAGCAGTCACGAAGCCTTGATGGCATACACACGTTGTACAGTAGTGGCAAAAAAAACCGGACCAACTCTTGTAGTTGATGTCAGAGCCTTGTTCATTCCAGAGCGTCGGTGCATATTCCTTGAACCCGAAACCACCTGTGCAGTTGAACAACAGCTATGCAGCAGGTTACTGTTTTCGTCTTCATTGAGTGATCAGGTACTTAATTAACTTATTATTCCCAGAACATTAATTTTACCAGCTTATTTTCTAATGGCTTTCGAAATGAACTACGTCATCAGTCGAAACTACAACAATTTCAATAGATTACTCGCTATCTTGTGAATGCGGGCGTGTCATGCGCAGTGGCTCATTTCGGGGACTTCGATTATTCCGTCGGTCCGGTTTTTTTTTTACCACTACTGTACATCACTCCAATTCTACATCCTACTGGTATATACTCGTAAAAACAGCGAGGTTACTTGGAGAAAGCAGAGGTTTAAAATCGCCCGTTTTTCTGGTCCACCTTTTACATATTGTAGGCTATTTATTAGGTAGGGTAAAGGTTGGTAATATTATGATATGAGTAATATTGTGATAGTTTTTTTCTGAGAAATTTTTACAATTTTACTGAGCGAGAGGAAGATCGGTTTTTTGCGTCAACGTATTAAGGGAATGTTCGTGGACAAGTTTCTGCAACAAAACCTGTCCTCTCGCTCAGTAAAATTGTAAAAAATTCTCAAAAAGTACTATCATAATATCATTAGCATCACAATGTTACCAACATTTACCCTATTTCAGTTCCACTATAGATGCTTCACGCAATCATTGGGATGCCTTTAAATCCCCTGTCACTTTTATCATCATCACAAATCCAGATTTTAAGCTGTAGCTTCGAACTCGACGATTAACAAAATACATAAACTACCTCTTCTGTAGGTAAATGTTAATAGCGCAGACATATTATTACGCGAAACCGAGTTCAATTCCTAAAGTTAATTGCAATTTTGATACTTGCAGTGAGTAAGACCGAAGAATAAGAGTTCTTGGATTTCTCTCGTGTCTCTCAAATTTTAAAATTTTACACTATTAATACCTTTAATTTTACTGCAGCATTTTCCCTCATTTCCATGTATTGTGGGTCCCTATCACCACGGCATGGCGCGTCCTCAGGTTGCGGATAGAGGAGACGGCCTCCAGATATGGAGGGTAGCTACGAATATATTGAATAAGCAGTCGTGGACAGCCGATAAGGGGTGGTCCTCCAGCTTGGGGGTTGAGCGAAGGGCTAACAACCCATCACCGTAAAAAACAGCTTGTTACGTATCCCTATAATAAGCCTCGGAATAGGACTGATTCTCTGGCACGACCACAGCAAAGGAATAAGGTTTTGAGATTTGGCACTTGGAACGTAACTAGTCTTTATAGGACAGGAGGTGTAACATTAGTAGCAAAAGAACTAGCTAGATACAGAATAGACTTCGTAGGAGTACAAGAGGTTAGGTTAGATGGGAATGACATATCACAAATAGGAGATTACTTGTTGTATTATGGGGAAGGAAACAATAATCACCAATTAGGAACAGGATTCTTTGTTCATAAAAGAATAAAATCAGCAGTAAAAAAGGTCGAATTATCAGCGACAGGTTATCATATTTAGTACTTAAGGGTAGATGGTGCGACATCATAGTTATAAATGCTCACGCCCCTACAGAAGAGAAAGACGACCATATAAAGAATAGCTTCTATGAGGAATTGGAACATACTTTTGATCAGTTCCCTAGATATCACATAAAAATTTTATTGGGGGATTTCAATGCTAAAGTAGGACGGGAGGATATTTTTAGACCAACTATTGGAAAAGAGAGCCTACACGCAATTAGTAGTGACAATGGAGTTAGATTAGTCAACTTTGCCACATCGAAAAATTTAATTGTCAAAAGTACAACATTCCCCCATAAGGATATACATAAATATACTTGGACTTCTCCAGATGGATTGACACACAACCAAATAGATCACATCTTGATAGATAAACGGAGACATACTAGTATAGTAGATATTCGAACTTTCAGGGGTGCAGACTGTAATTCTGACCATTATTTGGTGATTGGAGAATTAAGAGAAAGATTATCAGTAGCTAAGCGAGTAGAGCAGCAAGTTAATATTACTAAATTCAATATTTTGAAATTAAAGGACGAGGAAGCTAAGCAAAATTATCAGGTCGAAATTTCGAATAGGTTTGCCACTTTAGAAAGTTCCGACGAAGTTGAGAAAGAATTAGATGTTAATAGCGTGTGGGAAAATATCAGAGATAGTATCAAAATTGCAGCTGAGCAGAGCATAGGTTATTATGAAACTAAGAAAAAGAAACCGTGGTTTGATGAAGATTGTTGCATGGTAGTAGAAAGAAGGAAACAGGCAAAATTGAAATTCTTACAGGATCCAGTTGAGGAGAAGAGAGATAATTATTTCAATGAAAGACGGGAAGCAAGTCGTACACTTAGGAATAAAAAGAGAGGTTACTTGAAGGAAAAACTGAATGAGGTAGAAACAAATAGTAAGAATAAAAACATTCGAGATTTATATAAGGGTATAAAGGAATTTAAGAACGGATATCAGCCAAGGATAAACGTGATCAAGGATGAGAATGGTGACTTGCTTGCAGACTCTCCATCAATCCTAAACAGATGGAAAAACTATTTTGCGCAACTACTAAATGTACATAGGCCAAATAGAAATGATCGGGACGAAATTGAAATACAAACTGCTGAGCCATTTATACCCCAACCCACACTTTCAGAAGTCAAAATTGCGATATAAAATCTGAAAAAGTACAAGTCTCCAGGTATCGATCAAATTCCAGCAGAATTAATACAAGAGGGTGGAAGTGCATTATATTGCGAAATTTATAAACTTGTACTTGCTATTTGGGAAAAGGAAATTGTACCAGAACAATGGAAGGAGTCCATAATTGTACCTATTTTTAAAAAGGGGGACAAAACCAACTGTGGTAACTTTCGAGGAATATCACTTTTGTTGACGTCGTACAAAATTTTGTCCAATATTCTTTTGAGAAGATTAACTCCGTACGTAGATGAAATTATTGGGGATCATCAGTGCGGTTTTCGGCGTAATAGATCGACTATTGATCAGATTTTTTGTATTCGACAGATAATGGAGAAAAAATGGGAGTATAAGGGTACAGTACATCAGTTATTCATAGATTTCAAAAAGGCATATGACTCGGTTAAGAGGGAAGTATTATATGATATTCTTATTGAATTTGGTATTCCCAAGAAACTAGTTCGATTAATTAAAATGTGTCTCAGTGAAACATACAGCAGAGTCCGTATAGGTCAGTTTCTATCTGATGCTTTTCCAATTCACTGCGGGCTAAAGCAGGGAGATGCACTATCACCTTTACTTTTTAACTTCGCGCTTGAATATGCCATTAGGAAAGTTCAGGATAACAGGCAGGGTTTGGAATTGAACGGGTTACATCAGCTTCTTGTCTATGCGGATGACGTGAATATGTTAGGAGAAAATACACAAACGATTAGGGAAAACACGGAAATTTTACTTGAAGCAAGTAGAGCGATCGGTTTGGAAGTAAATCCCGAAAAGACAAAGTATATGATTATGTCTCGTGACCAGAATATTGTACGAAATGAAAATATAAAAATTGGAGATTTATCCTTCGAAGAGGTTGAAAAATTCAAATATCTTGGAGCTACAGTAACAAATATAAATGACACTCGGGAGGATATTAAACGCAGAAAAAATATGGGAAATGCGTGTTATTATTCGGTTGAGAAGCTCTTATCATCCAGTCTGCTGTCCAAAAATCTGAAAGTTAGAATTTATAAAACAGTTATATTACCGGTTCTTCTGTATGGTTGTGAAACTTGGACTCTCACTCTGAGAGAGGAACATAGGTTCAGAGTGTTTGAGAATAAGGTGCTTAGGAAAATATTTGGGGCTGAGGGGGATGAAGTTACAGGAGAATGGAGAAAGTTACACAACACAGAACTGCATGCATTGTATTCTTCACCTGACATAATTAGGAACATTAAATCCAGACGTTTGAGATGGGCAGGGCATGTAGCACGTATGGGCGAATCCAGAAATGCATATAGTGTTAGTTGGGAGACCGGAGGGGAAAAAGACCTTTAGGGAGGCCGAGACGTAGATGGGAGGATAATATTAAAATGGATTTGAGGGAGGTGGGGTATGATGATAGAGACTGGATTAATCTTGCACAGGATAGGGACCGCTGGCGGGCTTATATGAGGGCGGCAATGAACCTTCGGGTTCCTTAAAAGCCATTTGTAAGTAAGTAAGTATTTTCCCTCATTTCATATAAATTCATCTCATCAAAAAAGTCACAGAATGGCAAAGGATCTTGGGTGTTAGCAGAAGGAGATGGCCAATCTGATATCCAACTAATGGAGCTAATATGTGCAAAAATCACAGGTTAATTCTGATGATTGTTAGGAACATTTTGCAGCCATCTCTGTGATATCAAAGGGCTGGAAATCTACAATTTTTAAATTTCATTATCTCACACATGTATGTAGAACAAACCACATAGTCGCAGTGCAGAAGAACTGAGAAAAGGAAACTTGGACAAAATGTACCCCATCTCATTCAGTTGGCTTCATAGATAGGATCCTAGATGTTAGAATTATGAAGTTTACATTCCATCCTGTGACTAGCCCGTTCGGGTTTTTTTTTCTAGCAGCTTTAATGTACATATTGCCGTTGTTAATACGCAAGTGAGATTGCTCCTCTCTCCGAATACTAAAGATCCAGTTCAGCGGCCTCGTGCATAAATTTGGAATTTAACTGTCGAGCCTATGTGGGACAGAATTCTTGGCAGCCACAAGCAAGTGCGGAGAATCCATAACTCAGCCAGACAGTTGCAGCTCGAACCTCAGACCATATAAATAAGGAGAAAACAAGCTACTGCATGGCGACGTCTGCAGCCTCTTTGGAACGATTCAACGCCAATGCGTTCCTCTACTACAGAACAATGCCACGCTGAGACCCAGTTTGTCGTTATAGTTCAGCTTCCACTGAAGCCACTTTCACTTCTATTTGCTTTCTAGTTATACGAAGCAAAAAACTGTGATGATAAAGAAATAGAGATTTCGGTATTTTGAAGAAAAAAGAGTTTCCAAATTTCTGTCATTATATTATTCTGTGAATATGTACACAGCCTTTCCTTCGTCCGAAAGTATTAAACGCATTTTGTTTTTGTTTGGAATTGAACGGGTTACATCAGCTGCTTGTCTATGCGGATGACGTGAATATGTTAGGAGAAAATCCACAATCTACTAGGGAAAAAACAGGAATTTTACTTGAAGCAAGTAAAGAGATAGATTTGGAAGTAAATCCAAAAAAGACGAAGTATATGATTATGTCTCGTAACGAACATTGTACGAAATGGAAATATAAAAATTGCAAATTTATTCTTTGAAAAGGTGGAAAAATTCAAATATTTGGAGCAACAGTAACAAATATAAATGACACTTAGGAGGAAATTAAACAGAGAATAAATATGGGTTGAGAAGCTTTTGTTATCCAGTCTGCTCTCAAAAAAGCTGAAGATTAGAATTTATAAAACAGTTATACTACTGGTTGTTCTGTATGGTTGTGAAATTTGAACTCTCACTTTGAAACAGGAACAGAGATTAAGGGAATTTGAGAAAAAGGTGCTTAGAAAAATATTTGGAGCTAAGAGGGATGAATTTACAGGAGAATGGAGAAAGTTACACAATGCAGAACTACACGCATTGTTTATTTTCTTCATGTTTGGAATAACTCCTCTTCTGTTGTATTTCCTGTAACTGCAATGACATCCATCCTTGTAACTCCGCGGGTGAAGATTACCAATTATAGGCCTACTGTATCAATATCTGTGTTTCCACCTAAAGCGAGAGAATAGATCACTGTTTATGCATGCATCTTTGATTTTATTTCTCGTTCAGCTAATGTTTCAATATCCCTTATCCTTCTTTGTATTGTCCGTGTGGATAAGTTCATACTGTTAAAAACATCAGATTATTCGGGACAAATAATGTCAGCAACTTTATTCGGACATGTTTTAATGAACTGTCCTTCATTGTAGTACTTCGCTGAATTTGCGATTTCCAAAGCAATAACATACCTTTCATGGAGTTCCCTTATCTCAAATCTTGTTTCTTCATACTTTGGTACCGAAACTATTAGGCCCTATTTTAATTTAGTTTTTTTTTTAGGTTTTAATTGCTTCTAGGAAAAGAGCTTATTTTCTACTGTATACATTTCTGTTTACAATTACAATTACATTGGATATGTTCATGTTTACTTGTGATTTCGTGATAATTTTATGACTTGTCGTAATGTCGCTAGATGTTTGATTTGTAAATGCTTATTAGAATTTTAGAACACAAGAGGCGTCTACATTGTCATCATGTGCACAACAAATCGGGTAACCCGCCACTGATAGATGTCTGTGTACTGGAGTTGTAGGGGAATTGGACGGAAGGGAGGGGATGAAGCAAAGACAGTTTACTGCGCTGCCCTTGCGATGTCGCTATTGATAGTGATCACGAAGACTTTTTTGCAGATCCCTGGTCAATAGTGTGGTGATCACGATGACTTTTTTGCAGATCCCTGGTCAATAGTGTGGTGATCACGAAGACTTTTTTGCAGATCCCTGGTCAATAGTGTGGTGATCACGATGACTTTTTGCCGATCCTTGGCCTATAGTGTGAGCTATAGGGGCTACCTGTGGCTGCATACTGTAAATGGTATTTCTGCTTAAACCACTTTAATAGATAGACTATACATCGTATTAACATAGGCAGTGACGCGTGAACTTTAAAATTTCCTGTCCCCATAGATGAAAATTAAACGTGTCCCTGTATAATCTGAAATTGCATGTCTTTGTGATGTTTCTTATTTTCTCCCACATTATTTTGAAATTTATCATAATCTGCTTGACATGGAGCTCGGCATCTAAAATTGTGATCACAGCTACTACATGTTTTACGCTCTACCAACTTCATCGTGTTTTATATTTGAACTAAATTTACAAGTTTGCGTAGGTTCTTTATCAAGCATGACACAATGGTGATCTCTAATCTGAAGACCTGAACCTTGACAGCCTGTAGATTTATCAGTATTCTGGTAAATTAGAACTGTTGTGAATTAATTTTTCAGAAAATTTTTCTCCATAATCGACACGAAAGAACACGACTTCGATACAGAAATTGCGAATATAATAGCGCCCATAATTCCTCTGCCATGCAGGGGCGATGGAAGGGGTTGAGAGAGGAAACATTACGTCTTACAGTACTCAATGCTCGCTACTAACGTCATTAAATGGACATGCCTGGACTAATTCCCCTGACAGGAAAAAAAAAACACAACATTTAAGCCAGAAATATTTGAAGAAGTGTGCGACTGAAGGTATACTTTGAAAGATAAATATTAATTTTATGGAAGAATATATTTTTAAACCTATAGCATAAGCATTTTCATTGAATACTTCATTTTATATTAAGAAATCAAAATACAATGTTCATAAAATTCTAGAATGTATGCTGAATAAATTTCATTTTATTTCTCTCCTTTTTAAAACAAAGATCAATTATTAGTTTATGCTCGACCATGCCGAAATACAGTAATTATACACCTGGTAGCAGCCCTTTAATGGACCTCATTATTCATTAACGTTCAGGTGTTCCACCAATCAGAAAATACCATTGTAGTAATATGAAAGCGCAAGTATCGATTATTCTCGGAAATGCAATCGAAAGACAACAATAAGTCAATAAATCACTCATATTTGAAATAAAGTCAGTTCTGTTACTATAATAATTAGCGTTAATTGTAAATAATATTAAAATAAATTCAATTTGCTATCTCGTTTTTCAATGTCTAATTCAATTTCAAGGTTATATACGGATTAATGATTATTTTACTCTCTAGATTATATATCAAGGTCAATGTCGACATTTGTTTCGCGGAAAAAATCAATACTTTCGCGTCTGCGCACATCTCACAATTTACGAGGTATTGCACAAGGTCAGTTCCGCTCCTCAGATAAAAATAACATTAATACTTATGAATAATTTCAAGTTAGAAATATGGTCGCTTGCGCTCGTTTCATAAACATACTCGCGTCTTAATTACTACCATTATAGGCTCGTTGCATAATGTACTATTAACTAGGCCTACGTAATTATGTTTCATCTACATCAATTTTAGTATATATAGATTCGCATATACTGAACGTAAACTAAATCAAACCAATAAAGAAAATCGCTGTACACAAACGACATTAAATATACTGAAACAGTATCTTTCTGGTGAATACTCAAAATGCATTTCTGCAGCAACACAATACAAGCATTTTCTTTCTACACTTCTAATAATTATGAAACAAACAATTCAAAATTGTCGCAGAAAAATCTGCTATACTGGACTACAGTGAGATTTGTCACCTGGTATTTTTCAAATTAATATCCAACGCCTTTTACAGAACGGAAACACTTAGCAGACCCTGGATTAAGAATATCACGAGAGCGGTATCTAAATATACTCTGTTCGCTGATGACCTGTTAATAATTCAACACAGTGGAAACGCTCTCCAAAGATCAATACGCCGACTGGATCATCTCTATGAAGGATACAATATGAATGTTTCGTCAACGAAAACATGTGATGGTCTTCTGAGAAGCAGAGCCTGTGCATATAAAAGTAGCAGTGAATGATAAAACTACAGAACAAGTGAAAAACTTTATCTATCTTCACAATTACATCAGCTGCAATCGACAGTATGATGATGAAAACTAGATACTGAAATTTTTACATCTTGTTAGAGCTATAAATGGAAGTATCAGAATTAACTCGAGAGAAAAAAAATTCTGGCTGTATCATTGAAATATCGGTATGCAGAAAACTGTCATCCAGTTCTAGAAATGAAACTACAGTTGTGTTGGTTAGCATGTTTTATTTTTGTTTCAATTTACAACTGGAGAGTGTGGATTTGTGATAAGGAAAGTAATTAATGAAGGATATGTAATATATTTTTCCTTCAAATGAAGCCGCATTCCGAAATTAGTATCAACTACCAAAGAATTTTTCACTAAGGTTCACCCACATCACTTTCATTATTCGTTGTGCTCTCCCACTATAACACACTCACGTTTACTATATCTCTAACAGATAGCGAGCATATTATACTATGATCTATTAGTAAAGTCCCTAAGTCTATTTAAAAAAAAACATTTGTGGTTACTGGTAAACCTTAAGTACCAAAGTCTGCAGGTAGAGCATTCCAGTTTCTGATAGTACGGTTGAGAAAATAAAATTTTTCAATGTCCGTTTTCTGTTATCTCTTCCTTAATTAATGTGAATGGTCGTTCTTTGAAGAGTAATTTAGTGACAATAACATATTCTTTTAATTCAATCCAGGCAGGCTTACTTCTGCACGTTTTGAACATTGCGCATATTCGAACTCATGTTTTTCTGTCCGCGGGTCTGCCTCATTTTAATGTTGAATTTTTCGCGACAAAGCTTAAGAGCCCGCTTTTGAATTTTATTTAATGTCTTAATACATTACTGGATGAACTATTGACTTATATGCAAACTCTTTGGATTTACAGAGCCTTTTCTTAATCCCCTCATCACAAAGAAATTTAATATTTGTTTTAATATACATACTTGTATTATTATTATTATTATTATTATTATTATTATTATTATTATTATTATTATTATTTTCTTAGCTGGCAGAGTTAAAGCCGTAAGGCATTCACTTTCACTCAACCAGCAAAAAATATACATACATATGAATGAACTTAAGCTACAAAGAACACAATAATTTAATTTCTACTTCTTGATTACACAACTTCACGTGTTAATTAACTACGTTATCTTGTTGACTAGTTTCACGCCTTCCGATTTCGTTTCCTGTAGGGGTGTGTTAGAACTAGATTTCGATAAATGTTGATTTTGAAAAAAAAAAGTTACGTGTATAAAAGAGTTAGGTACTTATAAATGAAACAGTGAAATACTATGAACTATCAATTAAACAATGAAATACAAACTATGTAGCAAAATTAAACTAATATAGACTACATAGCATTATTAAAAGACAATTGTGAAAATAGAGGCTAACAGGATGAATATCTAAACAAAAAAGTTACTATGTAGCCAGTGATCGTTTAAGTCAGTATAATCAGAGTGAATTGCTAAGAAGGTTATTCGTTAAGCTATTTTTAGAAGTGGTTATTGTCTTGCAGCCCCTATGTGCTTTGTGACAATAAATTACATTGTCGCGAGGTGGAGACTGTAAAAGATGATGAGTAACAAGATGTCCTATGAAGAGGTGTACTTAGCGTGCAACAGATAGGTGATCTGGTATTTACGTCGTGGTTAGAATATAAATAAGAGAAACGATACGAAAAGTAATTTGATGTTGAGGTGTGCAGAATTCGAAAGTGTAAAAACTAAAGAGTGTAAAGTTCTACGTCCTTTGAGTCGGAGCCACGAAGGACGGCGATGTGTCGCGTGAATCACTCCTAGTTAAACTGACTCGTTGATATTGAATATGAAAAAAATCCGTTCAACAGTTTACGAAAAATCACCGTCCACGAATAAACAGAGAGATGGGATGCCGAACTCTATTTTTCCGATATGAGGGAAGCTCTGAACATGCATTACCATTAACATTTCGAAGTGGATGTATAGAAACTTCATAATTTCTCTTCTTCTTCGAATAATGAGAAAGTACAAATTAAACACAGACACCAGTACGTACATAAAGGGTAATAAAAACACTATTGTTTACTGAATTTATAACTGTGAACCCATAGTAGCAAGAAGATTTTGTGGACAGAACTACAGGCTGGGAAGCCTATTAAAGCGGCGCAAACACATCAAATAATCTACATTGTAAAGAATAACTTTTCATAAATTCCAACTTATCCTCCGTCAAGATATATAATCGTGATTCATGGGAAAGTAAAACCAAAATGGAAATATCTGGAAGTTAAACCACAGCACAATAATTAAGGAGCCGCCTTAATTCTCAATGCTGCTGCTGGTGCTGTAAAGTTTCACAGGATCGCAACTGAAGTTAGACATTTAATTAAATGGCGTCCAGCTGACCCACGTCATATCTAATTAAAATATGCAGTGTGGATGCTATTAAGAGAACGTACTTAGACAGCGGCTGCCGCACTGCTAAACCCTGTTTAAAACAAGTAACCGGAATTACTCGACCGCTTCATTTTCCAGAAAAGTTCAGCCTTTATCCTTGGACAAAGTTGAAACGTGACACCCACTTCGCTTTAAATGGTAATATCCTTCTACAAAATGTCATTAAAGGCACAAAGGAGCTTCAAAGCTATGGAACACAAACGCGTAAACATCATAGTTCTCAAGTTTATGTTACAGTGTTAACCAAATTAGTGAAACATATTAGTTATTGAATATCCGACTTTACTGAACCCACTTTACTATTAGGTATATTGAAGTTATACTTAAATACATACGTATTAGTTACAAATACATAAAGATTACTTACAAATACATGTTACATAAATACATTACATACAAGTAGGGGAACATGGGGCAGGACGGGGTAGTTAATGTTTGAATGTTTTTATTTGGTATCAAATAATGTATGACATATATGCTTTTATTACACTGTAAACAAATAAAAAAAATATGCACTTCGGGTGAAATCCGGTCATTATAACCTTAAAATAAATTAGTTTTTCGAAATGTGTGTTTTGCCCCGTTCTGCCCCACGTATGGGGCAAAATGGGGTCTCTATTTTTTAAATAATTGAATGGAAAAAGTCACAAAAATTATATACTGAAAGTGTGAATACTACAACATTTTACAAGTTTACTTGAGAAAAAGTCATTCGCAAAATATGCAAATGTGCGTGGCATCCTCGTCTTCACTGTCTTCTCCTGCACAACAATTGTGAGCCCATTTCAGACATGATACGCATCTAATCCAACCTTCTTCTGACAAACAACAGAACGAACAACCCATTACAGGAGGTGAAATTTAATTAAATATGACGTGGGCCAGGACGTACTGCCTTGTTATGCCCCACCCCGTTTTGCTCCATAGTCACAAATTCTAAGTTATGAGGTATTGGCAGGAAAAATAACGCACGAAATTTAAGAAAGTTTCGGAATTAAAAGCCAGGTAAGCACTCTATAATATGACATTAAAATAGATTATCTAAATAAATCTCATTTCTACTTATATGTGACAAGAGAACACTTTAAAGTTGCAAATGAATTATACATTATGATGCAGCAACCGAATAACATACAACAGATGCAAGGAATTGCAGTAAGTGTTGTGTGATGATATATTTACATGAGTTTACGAAGTTCTAAAAAAAAAAAAAAAAATTCGGTATATTGCACTACTTGTTGGAAAGATAGATGCTATACCCCGTCCTGCCCCCTTTCCCGTCCTGCCCCATATTCCCCTACATATAAATACCTGCTATATCACAGAAATACATAATGTTACATACATATACATGCTCTTATGGTACATACTAGAGATGAACAACGATCGAGAAAGCGAGACTAACAGCGCCCGCAAAGCCGAAAACCAGCACTACAATGTTAATTACATCGCGTCCTTGACGTAAAGACTGGTCGTGAGTGTTCCGAGACTCGATATTAATGAGTCCCGAAGTCAAGCAGCCTTGAATCGCCACAGTTGTTTATACCTGATTGAAATTTTATCTACTTTGGGAACTGTTTTATATATATATAACAAGTAGCCCAGCGTCTCTCCAACTTTTTTGAAGTGGGGACCACTTTTTTAAGTGAGAACAGTTCCGCGGACCAACTTACTCTTGTTCCCTTCGAAGGCAAATTTAATCATTTTTGTAGCATATTTTAATACCAGTATACTTATATTTTAAAATGTAATTAATTAATTAATGAAATTAAATTAATTTTATATCAGTATTAACTAATTAAGCTAATGTTAATAGAAGAAAATTAATTTTTGTTTCTTTAATACTTTAAGGCTATTAGAGTTTGGATAATCTTTAACTTATTTACTAAAAATAAAACAAATGTTGGTACTCACTTTAATGAGATGTATGAGCCTGCCGATTCTGGCACAGTTGTTCTATATTTGGACTGTGGTGGTAAGCTTAAGTCGGAGATCGTCACATACATCGAGTCGATTTCGGTAGCCTAGAGTTTGTGATGAAAACCCTTTTTCACACAGATACGTAGAAACAAACTGATTTATAATCTCTAAAGCACCATTGTACAGTTCACCGTATTCTTTTTTCACTTGTGATGAGGTCCAGAAATTAACAATACCTTCCGAGTGGAATTTTATTTTAAGTCCGTTCTCATTCGATAACTCAATTAACTGTTCTCTTTCACTCAATGAAAGTTTGTTAGTTTCAATATTGCAATGAAAGTGATCACGAACCATGAAAATTCGTCATATTTACTTGGAAAATAAGTTTCAAATTGTGATCTCTGATTTGTATTATTGGTGTACGATGTATAGTACATGACCATTTCAATGTGCAGACTGGGTGTCGGCAAAACTATTAAGAAAGTCATAAATAAATGAAAAGGTTCGCCCTGGTCCCTGGCTGGGTTACAGGCGCCAGATGTGCAGGGAAAAGATGGAGAGAAACACCACATTCTCTTTGGTTTTTGAGAGTAGAGTGAGAAGTCGGTAGACGGATAGTGTAATAAATTTCATAAAATATCAGTGCTGTACTGGAAGAAAAAGTGAAAGGCGATTGCCATGTGTCATTTCCAAACTCTGAGATTTTCAACTATAGACTGATACGCAATTCGTTTGAATTTTATTTTTCTTCTGCTTTTTTTTTTTTAAGGACCACAGGTGATCCGCGGACCATAGTTTGAGAAACACTGAAGTAGCCTATTTGAAACATCATCTCTACCTTTCAGTGTATAATAATCCGTTCCCCAGTCTTTATTTAATTACTAGACCCTTATTAAAAGGCTAGAAATTTTATTTTCATATGTTTAAGATCAAGTGTGCAATCTGAAGTAAAAAGATATTAATGTTAAGTTCTGTGTTTCTCAGAAATGCAAATTTATTTGATTTCTTTTTCTATTTATATAACCATAGGTAATATCTGATAGTAGAACCAGAACATTTTGATAATTAAGATACTGCTCTGTTTTGTCTTTTTGTCTCATTTAAACATTTATAATGTTATTTATTTCATTGATGTATGTTATTCAAATTTACGAAATCTTTTCACGCCGACCAAATGCTATTTCGAGAATGATAAGCGAGACTCGAAGTGCACGAGAATGACGAGTCGAGACTCGAAATACAAATGCAACGAACACAGCGAGCGAGAGCGGCAGTTAGTTTTATTCGACTTTAACACATACATACAGTGGACAATCATAACGTAGAAGGAATTGGCTTAAAAATTGACAACATTTGTCGTAGATTGTGGCATTGTTAAAAATAAAATGCAGTGGTGATTGACTATTGTACTGAGCCTTGTCTTGGTTGAGATCGAGGGAGAGGATGCGTCTTCTTTCAAAGAGGGACCAGTTGAACAGCAGATGGGGAAACGTCAGGTCTTCACCACAAGCGCGCTTTACAATGTTTGGATGATTTGTGACTTTAAATCGTACTAAATATGGCTTGAATTTTCCATGACTAGAAACAAATTCTGAGAGTTATAGTGGCAGAAAAATAGATTTATAGTGAACGGGTGTGAGTTATAGTGCTTGTAATGGGGTCTAAGCTATCGATTTGAGATTAATATAGTAGGCCTAAGTATAATTCTACGGAATAATAAGGACGTAATTGATGTTCAGTTATTTGAAGTGTTGTATCAGTGAAGAAGTGTGTTGTGTCTGTGAAATGTGTTGTGACAGTGAAGTGTGTTTGTGTCAGTGAAGTTCTATAGTTTACAGTGGCAGTGCAAAGTATTTGAACAGAGAAATGTTTTTGAAGTCTTAGTGAAATCAGGATAATGTCAGTAAAATGTGTCTTAGTTCCAGTGCAGTGAGTGAATTGATAGCGAAATGAGTGTAGTGCTGAAAGGTACTTGTGCAAGTATGAACATATATCATATATACTCGTGGTTTTAAGTTCTAACTTAGAGTTGAGATATAAATTAGATTTACTTTAATTAATTATGTTATATTAAGTGATACATTTAATTTAGGGTTAATATTATTATGTATATTGCTATTATTTTATTATTAATATTATGACTGTATTTTATTATTATTGTAATTATAGAGTGTAATTAGTTACCACTGCCACCGGGTATTTATCCATTTGCAGTGTGAATAAATACATACATACATACATACATACATACATACATACATACATACATACATACATACATACATACATACATACATACATACATACATACATACATACATACATACATACATACATACATACATACATACAAACTAGTAATGATAGAGTTTTTGTTGGAAGAATTTACATTAAACTCGACTAGTTACGGTAGAAAGAAATAGATTTCTTGTACTTCCAGTTAAACTATTGACCTGTCTGTCGTTCCAGTTACCCAACACGTACTGAGGAATCTTGGATTAGAAATACGACAGGGAGCAAAGGTTGTAATCTAGTGATTATTTGGACAGGGCTGCTGTCTTTGCTAGTTCATCAGCTCTCTCGTTTTCGAGCAATTCAAAGTGGTCTCGAACCCAAACCATACAGTTGTGTTTTGTATGGCTGTTCGTTAGAGTAGTCCGAAAAAAGTGAAAGTTCGAAATTTATATCTCCACAAGAATATATTAATATTTAGAGGTCGTCACAGGCAACAGAATTTATTTTAAAATTGCACATTAAATTGAGGCAGACGCACGTGACTTCCTTATGGCGGTTTTGTGAGGTCTGCACCTACTCTCTGGCCCTTAGAAAAGTAACACAACTTAAAACTGCCATGTATATTGGATGCATTCCGGCTTGTTCAATTTCACCATTTAGAAGAAAAAAAAAACCATTGCAATTTTCATACAATTCAGCATGTGGGAATTTGAATCGGGCCTTCTCGTCTCACGGTCAGATGTCTTAACCGTTACTCCACAGCGGTGGACGTCTTGACATGTTAGCACTGCTTGTACTGAGAATGTATTTTTGGTAAGGCCAAAAAATACCCACAAAAATGACCTCTCTTATACCACTGTAAATGAATAAGTGGTCGTAATATTGCAAAAAGGGTTTTTCCTAATTCTGCACGAATGACACTCTAATTTTTTCCCTATTTATACAAGGTGCTGAGGACAGAGCATTTTCAAAAATATACTATCGAAAGTCAAACGGTTTTCGTACTATTGAGTGACAAATTCAGCGTATTTTATAAAAACAAGCCTCTTTCAGCGCTCAGAACTCTGGAACCATTTACTGCAGAACATTGAGCGTGAGCTCATTTTGAAGCTGACATTTGGTAGGTTATGTTAAGAAGTAATCCTTATTTTTATTATACACAGAGAGACAGATAATCTGATTTTACTTACTTTTAGGCTTTTTGCCAATTTGTAAAAATGTAAAAAATATTGAGAAAAAAACTTTGCATTATTAAGAGGGATTCGGCATTGTTTGCTTAGTGGCTCGGCAATAAGTTTCGACGGTATTAAATAAATTATTTTCACACGCCTAGACTTGAACGGCACAGTGCCGCACGCACTGGCCGAGAGCTGAAGATAAGCGAGCGTTGGGCGTCATTTTACTCCTGTGTTTATGAAAACTTGTGATAAAGCTAGCCCAGCTATATGCTACTAGAAGAAACATAACGTGTTTGTCTCCTGGCCTTGCTTGTCTCGGCTAGCTCCCGCCTCACAGTCAGCTGGTTACGTCATGCGCATACGATTTATTTTCTTTATTTGATATGTTCAATACTTTCTTATTAACGGTGCACCAGTAAAAAATATGTGTTTATTTGTACTGTCAATGCGGAATCTAACCATATATTTTAAAAATATTTTTTCGTGATCAAAGGCGTCTTAATGAAGAAAAATCTAAATTTCTCCATTTCCATAAAAAGTAAGAAAAACTGTTTACATGTCAATATAAACTTTAATTTCTCAGCATCAAAATAAATCATGATTTTGATCATTGGGTGAAAGGGTTTCGAAGTCACAACAGTTTAAAGTTGCTAATTTTATGAAAATACGATAAATTTAAATATTTTTAATTTAAACACTACGAAGTTCTGATGCCTCAAACTTTGCACAAAGCATTGTATCACAGTTGTCAACGGACAGAAAAAGTTTCATTGTATTTAAAAATTGCAAGGTTAATTTTCTCTATATTTCGGTCGATTTGAGATGGAATAGCCCATACGCGAAAACATCTTATATTTCAATAACATATATTAAATCCGTTGTTCTGGTCGTGCTCCCTCGTAAGTACACCATACGATGGAGCATATATATTTTTATTATAGTGTATTAAGTATGATACCTGACTAGCATCTTATTCTTTCCCTTGCTCGCTTAATTTTCGCAATGGCCTTGACCTAAGTCTATACACATTTGTATCTAGACATTTACATCACTTTACTTAATCATGGACTTCCGTGACAGATGATTGACATGACACCTGACCACAATCTAATCCTACACAGAACTACTGACAACGAACATGTTTCAGACAGAATTTAAACACAAATCCATGTTTCTCATGGCAGTGAAAATTACATTTGAAGAAACTGCATATAACAACGGTAATTGTATTCACTCATAACTGAGTTCATTTAAATACCAAGGTATTTCATAAATAATGCACAGGTTGGCAGTATTGGAGATTGAGTGATGCAATAACAGTGAAAGTAATCCAGTTGCAGTGGAAAGCTTGATGAAGAAGCATGTGTTTTGTTTCATCCATAGTGTACTCTGTGTTTAAATAACGAGAGCTAGAAATGGAGTCTACATGTATCTCGGGTACTGTTACTGTTCAAGATCAAAGGACATACATTAAGATCGAAACTTTACGTGGCAAAAACTCCACAGAAATCCACAGTGCTTTAAATGAAGTTTGCGGTGAGTATACAGTAGACCTTAGCACAGCTTCTCATTGGGCTCATCGTTTTGATGGTGGTCGTACGAGCATAGGCGATGATTCAAGACCAGGAAGGCCGAAAACATCAACAGATGAACTAAGTGTGAAACTTGTGGCAGATACTCTTCACGAAAATCGTCGTGCGAAATGTGGGGAACTTACTGAAGCCATGGGGATTCCACCAACGTCAGTATTCCGTAATTAAAGAAGAGAAAAATTTCCGCGCGAAGAGTCCCTACTGATTGACTGCTGAACAAAAGTAGAAACGCCTGGACATTGCAACTTGCTGAAACAAAGATTCGACGTTGAAGTTCAAGCATTCTTGCATCGAATTGTCGCTATTGATTAATGTTTTATTAGAGACTGAGTCGGAGTTGAAATCACACTCCAACGAGTGCAGAGGTTCAGCTTCCCAACATTTCATCCGTAATGTAGTTACAAAATTTTATTGCGGGGGACAGAACCGCTGAATTACCGCTAAGTGGGGTGTTACTTTCCCATGTTGCTTTTCGAACGGCGCCTACTAAGCCAAACCTGTTTCCAGGGGTACACCCCTTCTTAAGCATTTATTTTACTGAAGTTGTCCTCTATGTATGAAGTGGTTTTACTTGCTGCTACAAAGCCGGAGAATCCGTTTCCGATTCTCGGCAAGGACATAGAGCTGTATATCTCTGCCATTGAGACTGGACAAACTGAGTGTCTCAATGACTTGTAAATGATAATGGTGAAGGGTGATGATAATAATAATAATAATAATAATAATAATAATAATAATAATAATAATAATCATCATCATCATCATCACCACTCACAAGGAAAATGGGAGAGATTCCGAAAAAGAAAATAGCAAATATTTCTTGAATATTGCAACTGCGCTTGCAAATTATCTGAAGCTCTAAGATTTATATGCTAAAAGAAAAGGTTTATGCCCTTGAAAAGCAATGATTCTAATTGTGAGAGTAGACTATGAGGGACGAAGATAATAACAAAGATCAAAAGAGAAGGCAGAAACCTCCAACGTACGCAAATTTCCCACAGCTATTACAAGTCGGCGCAAGCTTAAGACTCCTGCTCATTTCACTGTGATGTGAGCTGCACGAAGCTAAATCGATAATACCGCTGAGAAAATTAAACATAGACTTGGAAGAAATTTACAAAAAAAAATATACACTGATTAAACTACAGGAGCGAAGTTTAACAGGATGAAGAAAAGAAAGAAGTGATGAGATGAACAAGGAATAAAAGGAAATAATTGGGAGAAGAAACATTTCGCTCATGATATGAAGGAAAATAGGGTTGCAAACTAGCAAGCGAGTACGTTAATGACTGAAGGAATTAATGATAAAATAATAAATGAAAGAACTTATGAATGAATAAATGTTATTGTTCTGCGTCTCTAGAACAACGGCTACTGAATTACTAAGAAATTAATTCCCGTTGTATTTACTTAAATATACATGAAGATAGACAGAAACATAAAGAGACAAGTGTGTTAAACACCAGGCAATACAGAGATACAAAAAGAGAAGACAGAGAGAGAGAGAAAGAAAGAAAGAATACAAAGACATGAACAAAGGCAGAGGAAAAGAGAAAGAAATGAAGAGAGAAACAAAGGTAAAGATATACACATAGAGAGACATAAATCAAGGGGACAGAGAAAGATAAATTCGTAAATAGAGACGAAGACAAAGATATAGAAAGAGATACAGAGGCACAGAGACAAAGCCTATTGTACAGAGAAAGGAAAAACGTAAAGAGGAACATGGAAATGCAGATAAAGGCACAGAGACAAAGTCAACAGTAAAGAGACAAATACAACATATGTGAAGAGAGATGAAAACAAAGATACAGAAAGACATACAAGAACAACGGCATTGAGACAGAAAAGACACAAAGAGAAAAGAAGATAAAGACACAGAAATATATACAGACAGAGGTACAGAAGCCAAAGCTGCAAAGCTAATCATACAAAGACATGGCTACAGAAACGAAGATAATATAAAGAAAGGGACAAAGACGAACGTATAAAGAGCAAGGCATATAAAGAAACAAGAACAAAAACAATAAAAGACGAAATATAAGACAGACAGAAGCAAATGTAATGACAAGATAGAGACGGAGGTTCAGGTAGAGACAAAGGCAAGGAATAAATAGAGACAAAAACAAAAACACAGAAAGAGAGAATGAAAAAAGAGACAGAGACAAAAACATATACAACGGCAAAGGCACAAAAGAGACAAAGACAAAAAACATATACAACGACAAAGACAAAAAACATATACAACAATAAAGACGAAAAACATATACAACGATAAAAGAGACAAAGACAAAAAACATTTACAACAACAAAGACAAAAGAAACAAAGACAAAAAACATATACAACGACAAAAGAGACAAAGACAAAAACATATACAACGACAAAGACACAAAAGAGACAAAGACAAAAAACATATACAACGACAAAAGAGACAAAGACAAAAAACATATATAACAACAAAGACACAAAAGAAACAAAGACAAAAAACATATACAACGACAAAAGAGACAAAGACAAAAAACATATACAACCACAAAAGAGATAAAGACAAAAAACAAATACAACGACAAAGACACAAAAGAGACCAAGACAAAAAACATATACGACAAAAGAGACAAAGACAAAAAACATACGACAAAGACACAAAAGAGACAAAGACAAAAAACATATACAACGACTAAAGAGACAAAGACGAAAAACATACAACGACAAAGACACAAAAGAGACAAAGACAAAGGAACAGACACAATGACAAAGCCATAATAGTGACAAAGACAAAGACACAGGAAGAGGCAATGAAAAAGAGACAAAGACAAAGGAACAGATACAAAAACAAGAGCTTGAATAGAGATAGAAGGTGACAGACAAATGTATAAAGACAGAAGTTACAAATGAAGACAAAGACAAAAGGTACATATATAGAGACGAAGAAGGTACAAATAAAAACAAAGACGAAAGCATAGAAGAACACAAAGAAAGGCACAAAAAGAGAAAATGAAAAAAGCACAGAAAGAGACAATGAAAAAGGCACAAATCAAAAAATACATTGAAAGGGACAATAAAAAAACGCAGAAAGAGACAATGGAAAAAACACATAAAGCGACAATGAAAAATACGCAGAAAGAGATAATGAAAAAAAGCACAGAAAGAATCAATAAAAAGCATTGAAAGAGACAATGGAAAAGAAACAGAGTGAAAAAAGACAAGGGCACAAACAGAGACAAAGCCAAAGGCACAGAAGGAGACAAAGACAAATGTACAGACAGACGCAAAGACAAAGGTAAAAATAGAGACAAAGACAATGACTTAGATGTAGACAAAGACAAAGGTGCAGATAGTGACCAAAACAAACGCAGAAATAGAGACAAATGCGCAGAAAGAAAGACAACTGTATAGACAAAGGTAGTCACAAATGTACAAATAAAGGAAACTATAATAGAATAGGAATGAAAAACAAAGACTCAAAAAACACAAAGAAAAAGGCACAGAAACAAACAATAAAAAGACAAAGGAACAAACCTGTCAAAGACAAACGCAAAAATGGAGACAAAAACGTAGGTAGACATCAACATGCAGAGAAAAAGATAAAGGTACAACAGAATACTGTGCAAGTACAAATAGAGACAAAAACCAACAACACAGAAGGAGACGAAGACTATGGTACCGAGACAAAAGACAAAAGTACAGACAGGATAATATACTAGTACACACAGAGGCAAGGGCAAATACATAGACCTACATAATGAGACAAGGAAGACAAACATAAAGATAGAGAAATTATAATAAGATTAGGAAGCGCAAGAAACGAGAGGAGGAATTACGGGGTACGGCGAAAGGTTGAAATTTTAGTGGAAGAGAGAAGAAATGAAATACAGTATAGGTATACAAAAGAAATGCAGTGCAATAAAAGGAAGGCAAACAGCAACTCGCAAAGAGATAACTCTGAAATGAGAAAAACAAAAATCTCGAAAATATAGTATAACAAAGAATGAATGTATTAGAAGAAGAAGGGAGGATTCGTATGGGGGCGGAATTCATATTATCCCGCTACTGCATCCCCCTACGCAGGAATGCCGTCTCGTGATATAGTGTTTCAGCACAAAGAACCACCCTCACGCCAACATCTGCAGGCAGCAGTCTCGAGTTACGCGGCGATGCCATGTTGCAAACCCACCATCACGATTCTTAAAGCACGAATTGTATACCAAAAAAGAGGAGTCACTTTGCAAATGTAGTTGAATAAATCTTCCTTAATTAGTTTCTAAAAGCACAATGTTGATTGATGACGAGGCGCGCGCTGTTTCTCAACAACAGGCTTATCTTATTAAGGTGTGATCATGGGCTCGCATTCATTACGCCGTGCTCGGCAGCAACCCGCACTACTCCACCTCACAATATTGACGTTCAGTCTGTCCTAAATCACGAACGTTTAGTGGGCCCATTAACTTTTTGTGTTTAAAAATAAAATTTTTAAAACGTTACTGCACACGAAACAGGCAAAGTATTGTTGCATTTTACATAAACTGCTCAAACAGTATACTGTAGTCTCGTAGAGAATTGAAAGATAAACATTCCGAGATTCAGAACACTGTAATGGCACCTTACCTACTTGATTACTTACTTATGGCTTTTAAGGAACCAGGAGATTCATTGCCGCCCTTACATAAGCCCGCAATCGGTCCCTATCCTGAGCAAGATTAATCCAATCTCTACAATCATATCCCACCTCCCTCAAATCGTCCCACCTCGTTTCGGCCTCCCCAAAGGTCTCTTTCCCTTCGGCCTTCCAAATAACACTCTACATACATTTCTGAATTCGCCCATACGTGCTACATGTCATGCCCATCTCAAACGTCTGGATTTAATGTTCCTAATTATATCAGGTGAAAAATACAATGCGTGCAGTTCTGCGTTGTGTAACTTTCTTTATTCTCAAACACCCTTAACCTCTGTTTATCTCTTAAAGAGAGAGTCCAAGTTTCACAACCATAGGCCTACAGAACAACCGTTAATATAACTGTTTTATAAATTAAATTCTAACTTTCAGCTTTTTTAACTTAGAGAGCATGATGAAAATTGTTCAGATTATCAATCAACATAGATAAATACAATATAATATTTGTTACTCAGTCAAATAACAAATCAATGTAAAATAATGACTTATATTATATGGTCATTAAGTTTTAAACACATAAATTACATATTGCAAACGTTTTCGCCCATTCAGGCATCTTCAGGCACAATTATACAATATCTCAATATCAAACTGTATAGTCATTACATTGGTGGTAGATAAACTGTTTAAAATTAATGATGTACAACATCTCCATAATTAAAATGTAATATTACAGGTCATAAAATTAAAATAATATTAAAATTAGAAACAACGTAGTGTTATGATTTAAACTTCATAATATTCTGTGAAACTCTTGTTCAGTAGAGTCCAATGATTGATGGGTTATATCTGAAATATATAAATATGAAATAGAAGTGGCAAATTATCAAATTTAAAAGTACGATTGGAATAGATAATGAAAGTACTCATGTCGTTTGAACGTGGCAACTGTGTAGGTCACTATGAAACATGCTATGTTTGAAGTAGTTATCTGTAATGAAATAATATATCAAAATTTTGAAGAATTTGAAAATGATTGAAAATGTTAATTTATAGACGTACTTACGAAGATGTGGGACGACCTGCTGCTATCGGACCTGTAGCTAATATGACGTGGACGAAGTGAGTGTTCGTGTAAACAACTAAAGCGGAAGGATATTGCGTTGTGATGGGGTTAGAGGTTGTATAGGGGATTCCGGATTTGAGTCAAATTTTCATTAAGAATGCTGTTCTCTATTTGAATCTGTTTTGCAATATAATATTCTTCTGCAGAGTTTATTAATTTTGTATCTATTCCTGATTTTAATATTTTTAAAGTTTTATGTATTGGGCCTAATTCATGTCCAGAGTCTATTAGATGGGAGGCGTATGTGGATTTCTTACGATTATGTTTGAAATCAGAAATGTGCTCATTGTATCTAATTTTGAAATTTCTTTTGGTTTGTCCTATATATTTTTTCTTACATGTGAAACATTCCAATCTGTAAATACCATTATTGTGGAGTTTATTAACTTCTTGAAGTCTGTTATTTAAATTGTTATTGCGTTTATTAGTTGGTTTATGTGCTATATGAATATTTTCTTTTTTAAAGAAGTTAGCTAATTTGCTAGATATAAATTTATTATATGATAAACTGAAATATTTTTGTTGGTGTTGTTTTGTTTTGTTAACGTAGATATATTGCTTAGTTCTTTTTTCTTTTTGTTCTTATTTATTAATTTCTTAATCAAATTAGTACTGTAACCATTTTCGTTGGCTATTTGTATTATTTTATTATATTCTTTTTTGTAATTGTTTTTGCTTAGTGGAAATTGTATTAATCTATTAATCATGTAATTGAAGTTACTTAGTTTATGTGCAGTAGGATGTTCTGAATTTATGGGAATACTATGGTTGGTGGTTCCTGGTTTTCTATAAATATTAAATTCTAATCTATTTTTATGTTTTTTATTACGATGTCTAAAAAATGAATCATATTATTAACTTCAATTTCTTGTGTGAATTTCAAGTTATTATGCAAGTTATTGAAAGATTCTAATATTTGTTCATTAATTTGTTGATTTTCGTAAATTATTAGGGTGTCATCTACGTATCTATTATAAAATTTAACATTGTGTGTTTTTAGAATATTACTAACTTCCTTATCTTCAATATCTTGAATAAATATCTCGGCAAGTAAACCGGATAATGGATTGCCCATAGGTAATCCTTTACGTTGTGTGTATATTTTGTTATTGAACTGGAAATAATTCAGCTTTTTTGACAGCAGACTGGATGACAAAAGCTTCTCAACTGGATAATAACACTCATTTCCCATATTTATTCTGCGTTTAATTTCCTCGCGAGTATCATTTATATTTGTTACTGTCGCTCTAAGATATTTGAATCTTTCCCCCTCTTCAAAGGATAAACTTCCAAATTTTATATTTCCATTTCGTACAATATTCTGGTCACGAGACATAATCATATTTTTTGTCTTTTCGGGATTTACTCCAAACCCCTCTGTTTACTTGCTTCAAGTAAAGATTCCGTATTTTCCCTAGTTAGTGGATTTTCTCCTAACATATTCACGTCATTCGCATAGTGAAGCAGCTGATGTAACCCGTTCAATTCCAAAGCCCCTCTGTTATCCTGAACTTTCCTAATGGCATATTCTGCAGCAATGTTAAAAAGTAATGGTCATAGTGCATCGCCTTACTTTTAGTAATAGCAGATCACACTTTTAGAAATGGTAGCTAGAAAATGAAAATCGAAAATAAATTTTATATGGCTACAGATTTGGTGTTTATGCCCTGATTTTCCCTAGGATATTCCACCGTTCACGGCTAAATATAAACAATTCATTTTATTCATTCGTGCTGTCCTGTCAAGGGCAGGTCCTCGACTGCAAACGCAGCATTCTCCAATCTTTCTCTTTTCCCTCCTTCTTCTTAGTCTCTACGTATGATACATACACCTTAATGATGTCTATAACCTAATGTTTTCTTCTTCTTCTTATTCTTCTTCAATTAGTGTGGTTTAGGAAGCGAGTAAGTGTCGTCATATAAGACGTAATCGAATGGCAAGAAAAATACAAAATATCAAATCTTATTTTCGACTCCATCTCCTTTCTGTCCTTTTCATGTTTCTACATTTCCTACTTTTCGGTGTACGCCGGTTAGGTTGAAACTGGCAGAGCTGTGCTACCGAAGCAGACAAGATCAGCCGCCGCATGTCATGTCAGTTAATAAGTTAGCGATTCAGTTGAGTTGCTGAATGAAGTGCTAGTTTTACACGCTTATAAATAAGTAAGTAAGTAAGTAAGTAAATAAATAAATACGTAAATAAGTAATTAAGTAAATATATAAATAAATAAATAATTAAATAAATAATTAACTAAATAACTAAATAAATAACTAACCAAATGAATAAATAAATAAATAAATAATTACTTGGTAGCTAGGAAAATACATCTACTAGCCAAGCAATAATAATTTCAGTTCTATTTCTTTAGCGCATACCGCATTATCAAAAATATTCTGAATATTATATATACAAAAAGTAACCACCATAACGTTATAAATACTATCACGATGTAGTTATAAGTTGACTATACTGATCTACGTAAACTAAATAATTAATTACCTTCAAATGCACAGAGAGTGAACTATTGCCTTTAAGTCATTCTCGATAACAAAATGACACAATCGTCCATTTTAATGCATTCATCAAGTTATTCGGTTTTACGTCCAGCATATGTCATCGGTCTATCCTGATTTTGTTCGACTGTGCTATATTTTAAGTTCAATCCATGTTCCTCAGCAAAGTCCTCTTTCTTCTCTTTCTGAACCTTCCCCTTCAAAAACGCATCCCGTGTTCAGCTGAAGGACAAATGAAAGTGCCACAGCGTTGGCCTCTTGAGGGGAAAAAGACACAAAGTGCTGGGCGCAATCAGCTTAGAGGAACAAGAGTTCTCCATAAGTTTACAACACCAGGTAATGGGGAATTAGCGCTTTCATCGAGAAACACCTCAAAACGCGGCGGTCCTCGTCATTCAGTGCCGCCAGAGCTTAAAGGTCGAAAGTTCATCCAATGCAATTGAGTAGTACGCCCACTCAAAAACGAGGCTGTTGCATTTGCATGACGCTCTCACTCCGTCCCTTTCTGTTTCCTCTATTATCGCTGAGAGAGGGAATTTGTAATACAGGGGTGCCAACCACCTCTATTTACCTCCCGGTTGGGGGTGAAACTAATAGTTTATTTACAACCTGAGTGGTATTACTAACCTACAGAGTTAATGCTACATAAGGTGATTAAAGACCATGCAGTTCCATCTTGATTAAGGTCGAGAACTTTGTGTGCCACTCACTTGCAGTTGCTTGTTAAATAAAACACTAGGACTTCATTATCAATCACATCTGTTGTTTACGAAAACGTCTTATAATCTCCTTTTTCCTTACACGTCACGTCTAGCGTTCTGTGATGATGTCATTAAAGCCCTCATTTTGTTCTTCTAATCAAGATTTTCATTTATGCCCGCAATTCTATAGGCCTAGTAGATGTCCACATTTAAAGCCATTCATTCAAAATTATTCCATTATAAACTATGTTTTGTGGTTCAAACATGTGAAATGTTCAATTCCTGCAGTATCTGAACAATTCTCTATTTAGGCACAAGACCATTCTGCTGTTTTCTTTAATTATTTCATTTCATTTGCAAGGGGTCTACAAGCATCTCCTGTCATTATATAACTGTTCTACTGTCACTAAAATATGGCGAAAATAAGTACAAGACACTCTGAACTTCATTCGGTAACGTTAGCGATTCGTCAGTCTGACTGCACTCGGACTCTGCGCGGGTTCGAATCCGTCTTCGATTCTTTCCAAGTTTTTCCCCCCACTCGTAAGAGGAATGTCAGGCAATTCCATTGCCAATCCTCGGTTTCATTTGCTGAAACACAACAAACGTTTTGCAGTTAGACAGCCATGAGGTTGTAGCTTCGTTAAAGAAAATATATGGTTTATTTAACGACGCTGCAACTGCCGAGGTTATATCAGTGTCGTCGGTGTGCCGGAATTTTGTCCCGCAAGAGTTCTTTTACATGCCACTAAATCTAGTGACATGAGCCTGTCGCATTTAAGCACACTTAAATGCCATCGACCTGGACCGCGATCGAACCCGCAACCTGAGCACAGAAGGCCAGCGCTATATTAACTTCGCCACTCAGGGCGACTAGCTTCGTTAAGTAACCGAAAATAAACATACCTCTAGTCTACACAACTTTGATGACTGGGTTTTTAAACAGACTTGTCAATTTAAGTAGTGGTAATGATAGTACTAATAATAATATTAGTCACTGTAGTAGTCGTAATAGGCTAGTAGTAGTGATGGTGGTAGTAATAATAGTAGTAGTAACTGAGTTATTTAACGACGCTTTATCAACTGCGGGGTTAATTAGCGTCTATGGAATTGGTGATAGCGAGATGGTATTTGATGAGATGAGGCAGAGCATTCGCCATAGGTTACCTGACATTCACCTTATGGTTGGGGAAAACCTCGGAAAAAATCCAACCAAGTAACCAGCCCAAGCAGGAATCGAACCCGCGCCCGAGCGCAACTCCGGATCGGCAGGCAAGCGTCTTAGCCGACTGAGCTACGCCGGTGGCCAGTAGTAGTAGTAGTAGTAGTAGT
Organism: Periplaneta americana; assembly: GCF_040183065.1. Taxonomy (NCBI): domain Eukaryota; kingdom Metazoa; phylum Arthropoda; class Insecta; order Blattodea; family Blattidae; genus Periplaneta; species Periplaneta americana. The sequence continues at coordinate 71,593,740 of NC_091121.1, forward strand.
AGTAGTAGTAGTAGTAGTAGTAGTAGTAGTAGTAGTAGTAGTAGTAGTAGTAGTAGTAGTAGTAGTAGTAGTAGTAGTAGTAGTAGTAGTAGTAGTAGTAGTAGTAGTAGTAGTACCCGTCATTATCAGAGTACTAGTCAGTTTTTTGTGAGAATATCCCTTCCGTACTTAGTAAATTACCACAGGTTTTTATTTCTATGTCTACTTTGAGGTCCAGGAGCGATTTTTATATAGGCATACTTCATACGTCAGTATTTTCAAGAAAATGTTCATACGTCTCCATGCATATATTATCCGAGATCTAACGTTGAGAAATGTTAAGTATCTTGAAAATTCGGAGCTAAAATTATATAAATAGACAAATAAATAACTGAATAGATAAATAAATAATTAAATAAATAAATAGGCTAAATAAATAAATAGGATAAATAGATAAATAAATAATTAAAAATTAATAAATAAATGCCTGATATTCAAAAGGTTATTGTGCCTAAACTAATCCAGCTATCATCGATTTCCAAGCTTTAAAATATTTCTCATGAATTAGAGACCTTTTGAAAAAAAAATAGGACCTTGCTAGATATTTAATTAAAATGAAATTAAGTTCGAAACTAGCGATCCGAATGAGCTCAAAATTTGCACACACCTTATTTTTAATCCATCTAAGAGCAGTTAAAAATGAAATAAATCGATTAAAATTGTAAAAATTTTATAACTGAGCCCATGAGTTTCCAACTCTGTTCTAGCGCGTAGGCCTTACTGTATTATAACACTGATGAATATCAAGTTCGAGAGTCGTATTATTGAGTTATGTGTCAATGTGATATTTAGGGTAGCTGTTCCTTCACTATTAGTATTAGGAACCGATTATAATACTTTCAATAAGTTTCAAGTTTTTAAGATAGTCTACTGTTTAATGTCGAAAGTTTCGACGCCAGTTAATAAAATAAGGACTCACCTGTTACCTACCTGATAGTTACATGGAACAAAATTAACAATTATATTTTTACAACACCAATTTTTAATTATGCACCCGTCACTGTAATAATTTTAACTAGCAGTAAACATTATGCCATTATGTGACGAAAATTCAATAATCATGACGTTGATTTCAAGACGTAAATGTAATAATATATTTTTACCTTGACTATTTCGTTTATATGACGTAATTCCATTTTCTACCAATGAAGTGTAATAAAATTTTGAATTCCAACCTATCACAATCACACTTTGCGATCATTTTTGCAGCTAGATTTATCGCTACCAATTTATCGCATGGTCGTTCTTTGTTTAGTCGTTGTCGCCAACTGTTTCCCCGTAAATCGATGGTCATGAATACATTAAGATGCAACTACACGGTTAAACTTTTCTTTCAACTTTAAAGCAATGAATGCAAAATTGATAATTAATATATTTACGCAGTGAAGACGACGTTCAAAACGGCGCACCATGTAGACACAAAATCTTCATGCATCTTAATTGAGCGTACCTTTTAAACTTGATTCTTTCAACATTATTCCCAGATTGCACGCATACGCGATTGGAATATTGAACTGTGTAGATGCAGCTTTAGTTCCGTTACACACTACAGCGAAAATGCTTTTGTCGAGTTATAAAAACATGCTTTCGTGTAGCACTGATTGTAACGGTCGAAATAGGGCACAGCTGACGTTGGTCCTGCTCCCACAGTAAACTTAACCTACCGTATAATTGTAGCCTATAAAATTTGTATTTTGTGAATGAAATTAAACAATTAATAGAAAGTCAGATGTTCAAATTCATGTAACATCATCGCATATCAAACCCACAGACCTTGCATAGTAATAATAAGGTCTTTGATCAAACTGCCTTCCGTATGGCATAATAAAATTCGTGTTTTAATTACGCCTATCTATACAGAGATATCTTCACTGTGTAGCAACATGTCTCGCTGTGAATACATAAGCATTGGTATATAGCTGTCCCCACTGTTACTGTTAAATTAAATTATGATTTCAGCAGATAATGAAAATGTATTTATGTTATAATAATAAGAGAAAAGTGCAGTACATGTAATTAACATTGTTAAACCTGTATTTCGCTTTTCGCAATTGGCATTACTGAATAATAACATCGAATTTTTTTATTGCAGTAATCGATATTCATCTACAAATATTTCAACGTCACAATGTCTGAACAGGTTAAGTATTCGTTAATATACAATTATTAACATTTTATGATCGAATTTTAGGGATATATTATTTACATTTTTATTTTATTCACGAAATAGTCCTAATAAATGTCACTCGAGGTCAGACCTCTCGTGACATTACTACAGAATATACTGCAAAGCTCCTGTAAATTAAGCCTTTTCTGAACGTGTATTGAACAACTAGTATCAAATTCGTCACTTGCCATTCTTTTGATAAATATAATGCCTCCAACTCAGTGTTCAGTCTTCGTTCAGTTCTAAAAATCGCTCAGTTTAACGGTTCACACGCTCCTTCTTACTTGCAACGTGTTACATGTGCAAGAAAATCAAGTTGTTCAGTCTGCTCCGGACTTAACATGTAACACGCACAGCATTCTGTACTACAAACATACCTGAATTCTTTCCTCTAACGTATTCTGTCAAACATAGTAGGTGGTTCACGTACCATTTACCTATCGTTCCTAAAACAATAAACTCTGTTATAGTCCAAAAGCAAAGCCAAAGTCACCGTGCTGCATTTAAGCTAGAGACGGAAACTAGTGAGCGTGCAACTCAGACTCAAATATGATACATTTATGAGTAAAGTTTTATACTTTGTATTCTGTGGGAGAAAGAGCTGGAAAACGTGTCTCCTTACTTCTGAAGTAGGCTTGCTTTTATTAAAAAAAATTATTGATGAACAGTGATTTTGTTAAATGTACAATTTCTGCTGTTTCTTATGCAATTTCATCTGCTGATTCCAAAAATGAAGTCAGAATTGTTCTACCACCCACCATTTGTATTTTGGTAATTTTAGAAAAATTGATTTATTTTTATTGCTATACACAGTCCTTAACATGCTAATGGAAAGAAAATATTGCTTTAACCCTTAAATTGACAAAGTATCCTATAGGATACAACAGGTTAATAGGCTATATGCTATATTTTTAATAAATTTGAATAAATTTTATTCAGCTTCCTCCAAGTGAAGGCTGCCTAGAAGACAAAGCTTACCATAATATTGTTGTTAGTAAATGGTAGATAAACTATTATAATGGGAAAAAAGAAAGCAATGGAGAAGGAAAAGAAAAAGAAATAACATAATTATAAATAATTGAAGGCGACTAAACAAAACATCATTAATTCCAGAAGAAACATAAAATTTCCTAGTATCTATTTGCTATCAGGTGATCACAGTCGTCTATTTAGCACTAGTTGCAAGATCAAACTTAAGTGCGCAGATCGCCATAGGAAAGAGATGGTTCCTTAGGATTTTTATAGATCCCTTCACTGCAGACAGAGATACTTCAGTGACAAGAGTTTGTCCTAGACCAAAATTGGTAGGAAAATTAAAATTTCACAATATTATAATATTTTACAACATATAAAATATGGACATTGCGATAGTTGTTTTCTTTACAGTCCGGGAAGGCTTAATAAACTAGTGTGAAAAATGAAGTTTTGCCAATTTGAGGGTTAACAATTTTTTTTAACTTCGGTCATTGTTGTCTGTCAGGTCAGAATTCATAAAAATAAATTTTATTCCCTATTAGACTTTGAGAGTCTGTTGTGCTCCATGCGATTCTATTAACTTGTTGGCTAAAAGAATCCCGTCATATGCCTTTTCCAGTTCCAATGATATGCCGGGAACCTAAGGATCATCCAACAGACTGTTACTTTCTAGGAACCACAGATCAGAAAACTACAGAGAACTTGTCAGCGAGCTGATTCAGAACTACAACATGATGGGGTGTCATGTATCTCTCAAAATATATTCTTGGATTCTCATCTATTTTTTTCTTTTCTCAAAATCTTCGGATAGTGAGCGACGAATATGAAGAGTGTTTTCATCAGAATTATACTAAAATGGAAAGGCGATACCAGGAAAAATGGAGCCCAGATTTTCTGTCAGACCCCTGCTGGACACTCAAAAGAGATGTTTCTCAAGCGAAGTGTAGCCTAAAGTCTATTTCACACACATTTTAGGTAAATAAAGTTGATTTCAGGTAAAGTTTTACGAGATAGGCCTATCAATACTAGAAAAGACTGAATTACATTTCATATAATTACTCAAAAACCCTGGGTGATAGAACAATTTTGAAAGCAGATTTGAAATCAGCACGAAAAATGCTATAAGAATCACCCATTCTTTATTTTAACAAAAAATATGTTTAATTTTGTTGACTAGTGTTATGAAACAAATTTATGTCATTGAAACGACGTCACCTCGAGTGTTAAATATCTGCAAAAATTAATAACTTGCTTGATTAATGAAACGAAGTCCATTAAAACCATTACTTGGAGAAATTGAAAGAAATACAAGAAAGTTAAAAGTTAAAATCATGTCATTATTACAACTATTACATAAATAGGACTAACACGTTTCAGAAAACAGATATTAGAATTATCAGTAGAAACTCTGTGATGTATTTTTTATTCACACCACTCCTCAGAGGAGTCAGAGCGGTCCTCTCAGACTCGGTGCTTTCGAGCTTTGCAGTGCCTGTTCAGTACAATAAGACAAGTGATCTGTGATATCTAAAGGGCATCCAGTTGGAAATCGCAACTCTAGCACATTCGGATAACAGTGCTCCTACCAGAACACTTACTGACAAAATAGAGAACCACACACACGGCTGACATCCATGTTCTAGACCAGGCATGTTCAGCGCGGGCAATTCTGGCTCTTAAACGACGTGCAACAGTGACGTAGAACATCAAACTCGCATGCGGGCAAACGCTTAAAAGATACTACATGCCACTGTTGCACCTCGTTTAAAAGATATAAATGCCCGCGCTCAACATGTCTGTCTAGACCAGCGGTGACCAAAACTCGGACGGCAGTGATTACACGCGAGAGACAGTCTAAGAAGTAAGGAGACGGGGGAGAGGTATATGGCATGAAAACTGCAACCAGTGGTTATTGTGGACTAACATTGAGTTCTTCATCAACCCCGCGAATAAAAATCGCAATCTTTGCTGTATCAGTAATGTCACTACTGTCATCAAGAGCCAATAAAAATACATACAAATTTTCTTGATTTTTTTTTAATATTCCTGAATTCTCTTCTGGATATTTAGTCGAGAAATGCGCAGTTTTCCAAATTAATTAATAATTTTCATTGAACAAATTATTTCAGCCACCTTGACCATTACGCTTTTATAAAACTCTCCTTCGCTGGAAGGCTTAAGAGAACGAGCTATTTCGTTCGCCACTAGATAGCTGGCTTCCTTACATTTATTTATGTATTCTTTCTCTTCGTGACGATGATTTAAGGCCGATTTCAGTTCTTGGAGTTTAATAGCTCGTTTCATTACTACACTAGCACATAATATTCAATCAATTTCTCTATACTGCTGCTGCTGCTGCTGCTGCTGCTCCTGCTCCTGCTGCTGCTGCTGCTGCTGCTACTGCTACTACTACTACTTCTAAATCAATAACTGATAAATAAGTGATAACAGTCACCAAAAGATTAAAAAAGAAATTAAAATATACATATAGCGTAATAATTACTTTATTCTTCAAGGGAAGATGTAGGCCTATATATTCAGACACTTATATAAGAACTAGCCGTATCCATGCGCTCCGCTGCACCCGTAGAAATAAATATAAAGTAATTACATAATTAAAATAGGACATTTGATCCAGGGAACATTCGTGTTTGATAGAAGGATAAATCCTTTAATATGTTACTTAATTTAAATTGCATCCAAATAATTAAAATGCGATCATTTTGGTCCAGAGAGCAATCATTTGGTGCAATGACAATTCCTTTAACATGTTTCTTAATTTTTTATTACATGCAACCATAGTTTAATGAAGATTGACTTCATTTAGATTTAATGTGTATATTTTATTTTACTTGTTACAGGTTTCCATTGAATTATGGTAATAACTTAATTTTAACCCTTGTTTTCTACGTATTCAGTAAATGGCGCTTGGCCCACTATGGTTCTGAACCCTTCAAATAACTTAAATTATATTATTTAATATTACATATTAAATTATATTATATTATATTATATTATATTATATTATATTATATTATATTATATTATATTATATTATATCAGAAGTTACTGTAATAACATTATAGCATTATGTCCATCTAGAGAAACTACAATTTCCAATGGTGAAATAATAATTAATTATACAAATCGGTTAATTTAGCTTCCGATATTACTTCATACAAACACAGAAAGATTATCTGTAGGCTATCTTTCATAGCTTTCTATTGTTGCTGTCCAAGGCCCCTTATAGACGAAGTCATTTGTTTTTTAATTCATTACACGGCCTTAGATGGCAGTTATTTTAATTTTAAAACTCATTTATCTCATTAAATATCAGTGCTATCAAAATTTTTCAAGGAATAAAACTTATCGCAAATTATTTTTAAAGAAACTTTTTTTTTGTGTAACATTTTTCACAAAAATCAATAATAAGCGAGATATTTCGATTTATTGAATTCAGACCCCCCATAAACCCCCTTTTAAATAATGTATTTTGAATGCCATATAGCCTAAAATCTAAGTTACAACGAACATAATTTATATTCCAATTTTCATCGAAATCCGTTCACGTGAAAAGGTAACAAACATACAGACAGACATACAAACAAAAATTTAAAAAAAGCGATTTTCGGTTTCAGGGTAGTTCATTATATATGTTGGGACCAATTATTTTTGGAAAATCGAAAATTACCAGAAAAATTTCGGCTACAGATTTATTACTAGTATAGATTATGGTAACACTTGCTGATAAATAATAATAATAATAATAATAATAATAATAATAATAATAATAATACCTGTTATGCTCGTATAATCCCCTGTAATGTCGCTTCTATATACTACTACAAATTATTGAACCCTTGAGCAAAGTAACATTGCATTTTCTCCGACAGAACAGCGAGTAAATTCCTCTTCCCATTCTATACGAAACCTTCTGTTCCTCCTCATAGAGACAGAGGGTTTGTAGAGCGACATGGTACCGACACTGCTTACTTTCAGTACGTGAGCGAGATAGAAAGCAATGTACAGGAAACTCCCCATACCAGTATAATGCTTTCATTACACGATGTAATCACGATACCAGTTTGGTTACCGCTGGTCTAAACTCTAGACAGAATTGAAACTCCACGCAGCATCGAGGTCGTAACGTAATTCTTGCTTATAGGACGACCGTCATATTTGAAGGGTTCAAAGCCACAGGGGGCCAAGCGCCATTTATTAAATCGGAGAAAGCAAGGGTTAAAGTTAAGGAATACCATACTTCAATGAAGATTGACATATCATTTAGTTTGAATGTGTATACTTTATACAGGGACATCATTTTATTTTTACTTCAACTTTTATTGTACCTGAGTTTTTGAATGTACTTCACTCTCACCCCTTCTACTAATGAAGTTCAATTGTCCTCCACACAGATCCAAGACTGCATATAGTAAACAGCACTGAGTTAGTGAGTATAGTACGTTCCAGAAATATGTTCACGTGTTCCAGTGACGAAAGAGCTTTCAATATTGAATCATATTTTCTCACAGGTATGCCTACGTCGCATCCCGCTTTCCCCCACCTGCTTCTGCTCGCCCCTCTGTAAAAGCTGGGCTGTCTTAGCTCTTTTCTGAAAACATTAATTTCTGTTAGGAGTTGGACGTTTACGTAATATTATACAACTGTTTAAAATAACTTAATTAAAAGGGCCTCGTTACGTAATTAACTGTCACGTGATTTCCCCCTTTCTACGATCCTGCGGCATAACCACTTGGACGGACAGTAGATAGCATGTCTGAGTAATTTTTTCTGTGCGGGTCGGGCAGAAGTGAAGATTGAATTTACAGTAAGTAAAATACTCTTTTATAGAGTAGGTACAAAATTTTTTCAACATGAGTTACTAGTACGAAGGACGAAACTGGTAATTGGGATTAGGTACAATAGTATATTGTGGAATAATATGTACAAAAGAACTGAAGCCTGTATCGAAATGAACGGCCACCATTTTAAAAAATGTGTTTAAATATTCATATTATGATTATTTTTTCAATTTAACTTCATTCTCTATATTGTACGCTTATGTGCTGTAGACAGTAAAATATACACTGCATAATGAATACGTTCGCATGGATAACTCAGTGCGTGAGTAAAAACACTTATTGTTAATACAGTACTGTATTTTGATTAAACAAAAACCTAATGAAAATTATCGAACTCAAAATCGCGATATTTCCTAGTTTACGTAAATGGATGAATTACTTTTCTTCCCTCCTATACTTAGTAGAGTGATTTGTTTGTGTTTTACGCCAGTATCATCGAACTACAGTCGTGGAGGGGGGTAGCAAACTGTGTTTCCGGTTCTCTAAAGGTATAGCCAGGTTAATATTAAAAATATTAGTAAAAATAAAATGATGTCCCTGTATTACTTGCTATATGTTTCAAGTCCACACCTGTGGAGTAATGGTCAGCGCGTCTGCCGCGAAACCAGGTGGCCCGGGTTCGAATCCCTGTCGGGGCAAGTTACCTTGTTGATGTTTTTTCCGGGGTTTTCCCTCAACCCAATACGAGCAAATGCTGGGTAACTTTCGGTGCTGAACCCCGGACTCATTTCACCGGCATTATTACCTTCATTTCATTCAGATGCCAAATAACCTAGATGTCGATACAGCGTCGTAAAATAACCCAATCAAATAAATATATGTTTCAATTGAATTATGGCGATAATCCTTGTTTTCTACGGTTTTAGTAAATGGCGCTTGGCCCACTATGGTTCTGAACCCTTCATTTGTTCATTTCATTGTCCTTCAGTAATTCTCGCAGTTGTCTTCATAAACAAGCTGGCGACCCCTGCTCTAAAAATACAAGCAGGTTTCATGCACCCCTGCATACCTGAGTTAATTAGATATATCCCTTGGATTTCGTTTGCTTAAGCGGGCGGAAGTCATTTATATTCCACCTTGAAGATTTATTAGTCGGACACAGGATTATTATAACGACGCAAAGGGCAGGACGGAGAAAATAAAATTTCAAAGGAAATGTAGCATTAAGACCGAGACAAACAGGGGTCGATGATGCTACGACTTACAAGGCTCCTCCCGTTATATTGCAATGTTTCATCTTTTTTATCAACAAGTACTAAATTACATTTCATAATTAGATCACTAGAGCTGGAAGGAGAAGCTAGTGACACGGACACACGGTGTCACTACTAAATAGCACATGTTACACTAGAACAGTCAATTTACGTTGATTGTTCCATGGAATAATTGGGTGTATAAGTATTCAATAGATCAATAAATAAATTGATTATTGTAGCAAATATAAACAAGATACGTTCTGAATTAATGAACGTAAAATTCATCAAAATCGTTTTGTACATTCGAAACCTATGAGCCATTTGTCTCACACTAAGTTCCTCCGTCCCACTGAAGACTCACAGAATTTATGGAAGAAAAGGGAAGACCAGGAGAAAATTACATTAACACCATGGCTTCCAACACCAACCATCTCCATCATCGCCACAATCTTAACAGGATAAACATTGGGCTCGTTCAATTTCGCAAACGACTTCAATCTAAATTTATAGCAGGATTTCATGCATTTTTTTCGTCTTTCTGGGACGTAATTGATGCTATGTTATATATTCTGTTGTAATTTATTCTTTGTACATGTGAATTTAAGTTGTATTCATAGTTATTTAACTTGTCTCTTTTTTTCAATTTTTGATAGTAGGAGTATTACTTGTACTTTTATTCTCTCGTATATCCTCATATGTTTTCTGTCAGTTCTTTTGTATCCTGTCACTGGTCTTAAAAATCTAATTTCTGCAGCTGCGATTCATCTATGTATTTTCCCATAGTGTACAATATTCTGAGGCATTAACCAAAGAAAAGTGTTGCCAACAATGTATGGAACTTTATTAAAGTCCCGGATCTTACTTCATTTTGTACGTCTACTATTGCTTCATTACATGAAAAATAAATTGAAATGTATGTATGTATGTATGTATGTATGTATGTATGTATGTATGTATGTATGTATGTATGTATGTATGTATGTATGTATGTATGTATGTATGTATGTATGTATGTATGTATGTATGTATGTATGTATGTATTCCTTTTTTGAGCAGCATGTTCCATTACAAATGGAAAGTAATACTACATGCCTAGGTTTACCTTCAAGTACATAATCCATTTACATTATATATTATTATGTTGCCATTCTAGATTAAATATGGACTAGTGTAGTTCATCTACTATGTGTAACTGCCAAGATAATATTGGTACTTCTTAATCTAACTTATTTTCCTATTCCTAACCTATGAAGTACAAGAATCTATTTACATATTCTAGCATTAAAATATTTACAGTATTTACATATTTACTATCTCTTGATCAGCCTATTTTCAGATAAATTATACCCTCTAATATTGTAGCTTATTTACAGAATGTAAGTAACCTATTTTTGACCCTTATCACTTAATTCTGACTTTTAACCTATCTTCCCAAATAACTTATCCTTATATACTAGCCAGCCTACTGTAGTTGTTCAAAGTCTATACTATTTGCAAACTTTATAAAATATTTTACATAACTTTTCACTAATTTTGTCTTGTCCACAGGCCACTTTCCACCACATTTATGTATAGACTGGATTAGTGTTCTTCTTTCCTTTCCTAATTTCGTACAGTCATAAATGATATGATCCACTGTCTGATCCCCATCCCCACAGACACATGTCGCACTATTCTTGATTTTAAATCGATGAAAATATGCGTTGAGTCTTCCATGTCCGGTCAACAGAATGTATGTATGTATGTATGTATGTATGTATGTATGTATGTATGTATGTATGTATGTATGTATGTATGTATGTATGTATGTATGTATGTATGTATGTATGTATGTATGTATGTATGTATGTATGTATGTATGTATGTATGTATGTATGTATTTATTTATTTTCATTTTTATTTTAGTTGGTTATTTAAAGACGCTGTACCAACTATTAGGTTATTTAGTGTCGATAAGATTGGTGATAGCGAGATGATATTTGGCGAGATGAGGCCCGAGGATTCGCCATAGATTACCTAGCATTCACATTAAGGTTGGGAAAAACCTCGGAAAAAAACCAACCAGGTAATCAGCCTAAGCGGGGATCGAACCCACGCCCGAACGCAACTGCAGACCGGCAGGCAAGCGCCTTAACCGACTTGTATGTATGTATGTATGTATGTAGGAGGTAGGTAGGTAGGTATAGTTTATTTAATGACGCTCCCAACTGCAGAGGTTATATCAGCGTCGCCGGTGTGCCGGAATTTTTTGTCCCACAGAAGTTCTTTTACATGCCAGTAAATCTACTGACATGAGCCTGTCACATTTAAACAAACTTAAGTGCCAACGAAAATGCCGGGATCGAACCCGCAATCTCAAGGGTATAAGGCCAGCGCTATACCAACTGCTCTACCGAGAGCGACTGTATGTATGTATGTATGTATGTACGTCTGTAGCTTCGGAGCATGAGTCCCACCAGCTAACATCTAAATCAAACCAATGGCGTCACAAGAGTGAAGGTTGTACACTCACTTTGACCACATCTTGCAGTACACGGCGATGTTTTTTATGAGCCGATTGTTATTTTTTCAAGATATCTATAATCCAGAAAAATGTACTGCCCGCTCTTCCAGTGTCATTAAATCGCAGAGCTTCGGGGTGGTGCAATTTTTCTTGCCGAGGCCTCTATTACAAGTGATGAATTATTAGCAAGAGGAAACTTTCCAGAGAAGTGAACACACTTGTACTCTTGTATCTCGTAAAGAAATAGTCTACACCTTCCATACTTATTAATTTTTCAGCATTTCTTGCATTTTTAACCGAAATAAGACAGCGGAAGTTCCTCCTCCCGTTCTTTGCTCAACTAACTTCTTCAAAGTGGGAAACATGAATAGATATCGTAGCAATACCCTGTAACCGAACCAGTTGCAATCACGTTATCCAGTAACCTAGTTCATTCGAATCATATTAACCTAGTGCAGTGGCTTCCAAACTGTGGTTTGCGAACCCCCAAAATATTTCCGTAATGGCGGAATTTTGAAATTACATTATTATTATTATTATTATTATTATTATTATTATTATTATTATTATTATTATTATTATTTACTGGCTTTTAAGGAACCCGGAGGTTCATTGCCGCCCTCATATAAGCCCGCCATTGGTCCCTATCCTGAGCAAGATTAATCCAGTCTCTATCATCATATCTCACCTCCCTCAAATCCATTTTAATATTATATTCCCATCTACGTCTCGACCTCCCTAAAGGTCTTTTTCCCTCCGGCCTCCCAACTAACACTCTATATGCATTTCTGGATTCGTCCATACGTGCTACATGCCCTGCCCATCTCAAACGTCTGGATTTAATGTTCCTAATTATGTCAGGTGAAGAATAAAATACGTGCAGTTCTGTGTTGTGTAACTTTCTCCTTTCTCCTGTAACTTCATCCCTCTTAGCCCCAAATATTTTCCTAAGCACCTTATTCTCAAACACCCTTAACCTATGTTCCTCTCTCAAAGTGAGAGTCCAAGTTTCACAACCATAAAGTACAACCGGTAATATAACTGTTTTATAAATTCTAACTTTCAGATTTTTTGACAGCAGACTGGATGATAAAAGTTTCTCAACCGAATAATAGCAGGCGTTTCCTATATTTATTCTGTGTTTAATTTCTTCCCGAGTATCATTTATATTTGTTACTGTTGCTCCAAGATATTTGAATTTCTCCACCTCTTCAAAAGATAAATTTCCAGTTTTTATATTTCCATTTCGTACAATATTCTGGTCACGAGACATAATCATATACTTTGTCTTTTCGGGATTTACTTCCAAACCTATCTCTTTACTTGCTTCCAGTAAAATTCCCGTGTTTTAACTTATCGTTTGTGGATTTCCTCCTAACATATTCACGTCATCCGCATAGACAAGAAGCTGATGTAACCGGTTCAATTCCAAATCCTCTCTGTTATCTTGGACTTTCCTAATGGCATAATCTAGAGCAAAGTTAAAGAGTAAAGGTGATAGTGCATCTACTTGCTTCAGCCCACAGTGAATTGGAAACGCATCTGACAGAAACTGACCTATACGAACTCTGCCGTGCGTTTCACTGAGACACATTTTAATTAATCGAACTAGTTTCTTGGGAATACCAAATTCAATAAGAATATTACATAAAACTTCTCTCTTAACCGAGTCATATGCCTTTTTGAAATCTATGAATAACTGATGCACTGTATCCTTATACTCCCATTTTTTCTCCATTATCTGTCGAATACAAAATATCTGTTCAATAGTTGATCTATTACGCCTAAAACCACACTGATGATCCCCGATAATTTTATCTACATATGGAGTTAACCTTCTCAAAAGAATATTGGACAAAATTTTGTACGACGTCAACAAAAGTGATATTCCTCGAAAGTTACTACAGTTAGTCTTGTCCCTCTTCTTAAAGATAGGTACGATTAGGGACTCCTTCCATTGATCTGGTACAATTTCCTTTTCCCAAATAGCAAGTACAAGCTTATAAATTTCGTTAGATAATGCGCTTCCACCCTCTTGTAGTAATTCTGCTGGAATTTGATCGATACCTGGAGACATAATTTTTCTGATTTTCTATCGCAATTTCAACTTCAGAAAGTGTGGGTTGGGGTATAAATGGCTCAGCAGTTTGTATTTCAATTTCGTCCCGATCATTTCTATTTGGCCTATGTATATTTAGTAGTTGTCCAAAAGAGTTTTTCCATCTGATCAGGATTGAATGAGCGTCTGCAAGCAAGTCACCATTCTCATCCGTGATCACGTTTACCATTGCCTGATATCCATTCTTGAATTCCTTTATGCCCTTATATAAATCTCTAATGTTTTTATTTCTACTATTTGTTTCTACCTCATTCAGTTTTTCCTTCAAGTAATCTCTCTTTTTATTCCTAAGCGTACGATTTGCTTCCCGTCTTTTATTGAAATAATTATCTCTATTCACCTCAACTGGATCCTGTAAGAATTTCAATTTTGCTTGTTTCCTTCTTTCTACTACCATGCAACAATCTTCATCAAACCACGGTTTCTTTTTCTTAGTTTCATAATAACCTATGCTCTGTTCAGCTGCAATTTTGATATTATCTTGGATATTTTCCCACATGCTATTAACATATAACTCTTCCTCAACTTCGTCGGAACTTGCTAATACGGCAAACCTTTTTGAAATTATTTATTATTATTATTATTATTATTATTATTATTATTATTATTATTATACAATTCTATTATTATTATTATTATTATTATTATACAATTTTTTCCATAAACAGACATTCAGTTGTATACGTACGTATAATATTGCATCACCTGTTAATATACTTTTGATGTCTTTTCGATCTTTTAAAAGATTTGCAGACCTGAAACTCTGTTCCCTTACCATAGCATGCACAGGAGTCATAAAACATATTGAATTTCATTCTGTATTTGGCTTTATAGGAAATGATTTTACATTAATTTATGACGTTCATTCAGCCCCTTATCAAATTGAAAAACGAGGTTTTTCGAGGGGGTAAAAGACGGCCGGTGCGTGGTGCCACTCAGCGTATTCCGAATCTCACCGGTCCGGTGAGATCAATGACGTCACGTTGCAACGAAAATAAGGAACAAAACTGCTGGAAGAATCGATGCTGTCATGGCGACCGTGTAAGTGGTTATCTGTGCTATGCTAGCAAAATTTTGCGAAATTTTCGTACTGCCATCTCGTTCAAAGAAAAGAGATCATAAACAACTTATTTCTTGAACCGGTAGTAATAACTGGTCCGTTGACATGTTCGCTCATAAGCCATTAACATATTGTTTTTACGTTGTGCTCATTACAAACAATACAGCAGAACTAAAGCAGAACACATCGCCATGACACAACAGTGCACGATGTCATTCGTCTGCTAATTCCCGCCCTATACAAGAACCAATCAGATTCACTGATGGCGGCTGATGGAGACTGCCACCACCTCTGCAAGTTGATGGCACCGGTGCGACACCGGTGGAGCATCAATGACGTCATCGGTGGAATTCGGAACACCATAATGCCATCGGATTGCTCACCGGTGAGATTCTGAATACGCTCACTCACACCACCTTATTCTAGTGCCGAAGTCATGAAAGCATAGAGCTATACTTCAATGCCCCCAAGCACCTTCATGGCGTATGAAGGGGACAACCTTACCTTTATCTTTACCTTCGCAACCATCCTCATGGCCTAATAGTCACTGGCTACAGTTCATGAGGTCCTGAGTTCGATATCGATCAGAACACTTTTTCTGTGTTCGTCCATGATTTGGAATTTAGGTTAAGGGTATATGTACGTGAACGACAACAAATATTATCAGGAAATGCAGGCTCTAAATTTCTAAAATTCTATAAGAAAATGAACTCGCAATTGGACAAAACTTACAAGGTATCACAACAAGACTTATTAGAACTTAATTATCTTATAAAAGTATAAAAAAGGTTAATAATAATATTTTTCAAACCAGTTTTATCAGAGTATGAAAAAAAAATTATGCAGTTACATCACTTGGTAACCATAGCATTGTTATGGTCTCTCTGACATCTTTAATATTTTTCCTGCATGTAATAAACACTTATTTCTGAAAAGCAGACTACTCTCAGCAATGTAGAGTTGTTTATTTTAATACAATTAATTCTTTATTTGTTCCATATAAAATAAATTAAAATTTACATAATGTTTTGTGACATAATTTTCCTATTTTCAAAGAAATGGGCATTATTGTAGTCTACGTTCTGCATAAATGCATGTTAAATCAGTGTACAAAATTTCAGAATTATATCTCTAATGATTGTGGAATTGTGAAATAATATGTATGAAAATTGTCAAATTTTGGAAAATTTAATTTAAAGGAAAAAGTGAATTCTTAAAAATATTTTTAGTAACCTTTTTGATACCTTTATCAGATATTTAAGTTCTAATAAGTCTTGTTTTGGTACCTTGTAATTTTTGTCCAATTGTGAGTTCATTTCCTTATAAAATTTTAGAAATTTAAAGCCTGCATTTTCTGAGAATATTTGTGGTTGTTCACGTACATAATAGCCTTAAGTTTAGACTTAAGACCTCTCCTGGAGCTACATAGTCTTACAAAGTCATCCTGCCTTATCATCGGTAACGTAACTTGGCCATCTAGGCGCCTCAACCTCGGAAGTGTATTGTACTAAAGTACTTATGGAGTTTCAGTGCAGTAGTTCTGGGTTTCCATATAATGAAGAATCGGTAGAACGGAGAAAAATTCTCTCCGGCACCGGGACTCGAACCTGGGTTTCCAGCTTTACGTGTTGGTGCTTTAAACACTAAGCCACACCGGATTGAATCCCTCTCCTTTTTAAGTTCTATCTACTGTGTTCTCCGTTCTACCGATTCTTCATCATATGGAAACTCAGAATTACTACACTGAAAGTCCATATGTACTTCGGTACATCACAGTAATATAATAAAGCGTAAGTAATCATTTTGTGATTCAAGACGGCGCCATGTTTCTTCGGATCCCGGCCACTTAGTCACTCGTAATGAGTGCACTTCACACATACTATGCCTCGGTACAGAAGGGTAGGCCAACAAAGGGGTGCACAGTAAGTAGAACTTAAAAAGGAGAGGGATTCAATCCGGCATCGGAACTTGAATCCGGTGTAGCTTAGTGGATAAAGCGCCAGCACATAAAATTAGAAACCCAGGTTCGAGTCCCGGTGCCGGAGAGAATTTTTTTCCGTTCTACCAATTCTTCATCATCAGTAGTAGTACCAAATATTAACGATATAAGCTGTAGTAGTAAAATACAGGCAGCACTAATCGGGCGTTTTTTGTTGCGTATATTGCTGCAGAATTTAATCTGTGGTTTACGTGCAGTGCAGAAGCTAACTGGATGGATTTAATGCCTGATAAGATCATATCGCATAATGAGAGAGCATATGTATGTAGTTTTATTTTAATGTTGGCACACCTGCTGCCACGTGCGCCCCAGCTCATTTATTCTAGCCTACTGCCCCCTAATACATGCATCAGTGTGATACAATCCTACGGTAATAAAGACCACGGTTATCATTGTGATAATAAAAAAGTTCTCCCGCATAAAATAAGGTTGGAAATCACGATACAAGCCAACACGATTGTTGTGATGCAGTCCAAACGCTTCAGGCTCTTCTCTTGGTAAACCGTGCTGTATGCAACGATTCTATAATATATAATGACTACTGCATTGAAGTTTTTTATTTAACCCCAGGAAAGTAATGAGTTTTTGAGATAAATATTTTATCATAATGTAATTTGTTATAAAATTATTAACTTATTAATACTGTACTATTCGTATTGCTACTAGTACTGCACTGACCTTTCTTCTTCCTTCTTACCGACTGACAGTACTTTAAGATTTATTTTGTTAATTCATTAAGAAAATATAAAAGACCTGAGCAACAAAGTAATTAATTTTAAATTATGTTTTACCTAACGATGCTCGCAACTGCCGAGGTTACAGTATATCAGCGTCGCCGGTGTGCCGGAATTTTGTCCCGTAGGAGTTCTTTTACATGACAGTAAATCTACTGACATGAGCCTGTCGCATTTAAACACACTTAAATGCCATTGACCTGAGCCGGGATCGAACCCGCAACCTCGGGCACAAAAGGCCAGCACTATATCGACTGAGCCGCCCAGACCGACACAACAAAGTATTACACTAAAATATATTCAAATGGCCAAAACGACACTGTGCTGTTCACTGAATGTTTAACATCGCATAGCGTTATTATTCGAGGGTTACAAGCATTAAACGGTCAGATTTTAGCGTTAACACTGACGCAACTCCGTCTTTGAATGCAAATAATTTGATACTTAAGGAGTATTCGTAGAAAGATATTATATGAGCCGTTCAGAGCAGAAGTGGTGTAAGTCAAAATGGATAATGAGGGTTAAAGTAAACATTCTGTAAAATACAGCGCAAAGTAGCAATCAATATTCAATTTATTTAAACTATTAGTAGTCAGTGGATAGCACGAAGGACATATTAATTGCTACTTTGCGCTGTATTTTACAGAATTTTTACTTTATACATCATTACCCAATTTTGATATACACCATTTCTGCTCTGAACGGCTTATATGTAAGTGAACGAATAAAGACTGATATGAATGAATGAATGAATGAATGTTAGCCATGATGTCCCATGTTGGGCACAGGTCTCCTATGATGGGGTTAGAACACCCTCGACAGGGGTGGCTCAAGTGTAGTCGCTTGGTGAGCCAATCCAAGCGAGCTTGTCGTGTATACTACTTTTGTGACATGGTTAATAACCCTGTTCAACATTAACTAGTCTCAGCACTCTGTTCTTTGTTCATTTTTTTTTCTTGCACTACACACTTTGACAAAACACTGATTGCTATGTACACTATTTACCTGAAACTTTCTCAACACTGACTTTACTATTTACAAAACTTATCTTACACTTTCACTAATCCTGACTTTACCATTTACAATATCTTAACACTGATTACGTTATCTGTTTACAATGATTTTCCCTAGTTCTTTCCACAGAACTCTGTTCTTTGCTGTCCTCGACCATTGTTTCCCCGCCTCTTTAGTAAACATGTCAGACCATGTGAGCCGTGGTCTTCCCTGTCTTCTCTTTCCGACGTAGGGGTCCCACATCGTGACTGCATGGGTCCATCTTGCCTGGTGTAGTCTCACCACATGTCCCCCCCAGGTCCACTTCGTTGCCGTGGCTCTTTCTGCTGCGTCAGTAGTGTTCGTCAGTCTTTGTAGTGTTTCGTTTGTCATTCTGTCTCGTAGCGTTGTGCCCAGTATTTTTCTTTGCATCTTCCTCTGGCATGTGTGTATACTTGAGCGTTGTCTCTCGGTCAGTGTCCAAGTTTGGCAGCCGTATAGCAAAACTGGGATTATACATGCCTCTAGTGCCTCGAACTTGAGATTGCGGTTAATTGTCTTGTCCGTCCATATGAACTTCAGGCTCCAGAACGCCTTCCATGCCGATGAAATTCTTCTATTGATCTCTTTCTGGTTTCTTTGTGAAGGTAACCAGTTGACCCAAATACACATATTCAGAGACATACTGCAATTCTGTGTCGCCTACTCTGATTGGGATCTCCTGTGCGTTTGTCATCACTTTTGTTTTCGTGTTGTTCGATATACCCAAACATAATGTTCATTTTGTTCCTAAAATAAAATTGCACATTTTAAAAACAATAACCTAAACACGTGTAATATTTTTCCTAATATTACAGACATTCAACTCCTTCCTACGGCTAAGCCGTAAAAGATGGATCGGAACATAGTCATTACGTTAATAATTAATGTGACCTTTTCAAAAATACTATCCGTTTTGATCTGCCTCCTACGGTTTAGGAGTTAGCACAATTTTTCTTTGGCTTACGCAACTGCAATGCTGAAGGAATGACTCAATTCAATTCAATTCATTTATTATATTCCATAGATCTTACATTAGCAATGAAGCTTTAAGATGTGGAACAAATAAAAATTTTACAAAATTACAATTACAATTTTTACATTTTTCTAAAATCTCAATTTAAATTTTTTTACAATTTTTTGGCGAGATGTAGTGAGCCCGAGGATTCGCCAATAGATTACCTGACATTTGTCTTACGGCTGGGGAAAACCTCGGAAAAATCCAATCAGGTAGTCAGACCAGACGGGGTGAAGTGAAGTGAGGCCGAGGACTCGCCATAGACCATCCGGCACCAGTCCCACGACTGGGGAAAACCTCGGAAGAAACCAATCAATCACAGCAAACGGGGGATTCAACCCAAGTTCGAGCGCAGCTCCGGATCAGCAGGCCAACGAGTCTGCCGCCTGAGCTACATTGATGGCTCTACTAAAAATCAATAACCTTAACAACATTACTATGTGTGACGTCACGCACAAACATTTCTACAGGAAGTAGTAGAGGAGAATATATGAAATGTTATAGGAAAAGGAAAAGTGAAGAGAAAGGTAATTCCCATCCTAGTAATAATGTACGCAAATTAAGGAAGATTAATGCCGAATACGTATGTGAGTGCGCAAAGATCAAACAAAAACACTACAAATACCTAATGCCAACAAATTCTCCCTACACACGCAAAAAGAAAAAAGAAACCTAATATTTAATGTTATTCAACGTTAATCCTGAAACAAAAATTTGGAAAAAAGATTGAATATTGTAATGTGGATTTATGTCTTTCAATCACCATGTGTAGTGAAGATAAATTCAGAGAGTGACATAGAGAACAAAAATTATCTATGACATTCAACTATTCGTCGAATTTGTACTAAATTTGAGTGAAAAGTTTATATTGCAAATGGCGACAGGAGATTGTTGCATGGTAGTAGAAAGAAGGAAACAGGCAAAATTGAAATTCTTACAGAATCCAGTTGATGCGAATAGAGATAATTATTTCAATAAAAGACGGGAAGCAAATCGTACGCTTAGGAATAAAAAGAGAGATTACTTGAAGGAAAAACTGAAGGAAATAGAAACAAATAGTAAAAATAAAAACATTAGAGATTTATATAAGGGCATAAAAGAATTCAAGAATGGATATCAGGCAAGGGTAAACGTGATCACGGATGAGAATGGTGACTTGCTTGCAGACGCTCATTCAATCCTTAACAGATGGAAAAACTATTTTGGAGAACTCCTAAATATACATAGGCCAAATAGAAATGATCGGGACGAAATTGAAATACAAACTGCTGAGCCATTTATACCCCAACCCACACTTTCTGAAGTCGAAATTGCGATAGAAAATCTGAAAAATTATGTCTCCAGGTATCGTTCAAATTCCAGCAGAATTAATACAAGAGGGTGGAAGCGCATTAACTAAAGAAATTTATAAGCTTGTACTTGCTATTTGGGAAAAGGAGATTGTACCAGAACAATGGAAGGAGTCCATAATCGTACCTATTTTTAAGAAGGGGGACAAGACTAACTGTAGTAACTTTCGAGGAATATCACTTTTGTTAACGTCGTACAAAATTTTGTCCAATATTATTTTGAGAAGGTTAACTCCATATGTAGATGAAATTATTGGGGATCATCAGTGTGGTTTTAGGCGTAATAGATCAACTATTGACCAGATATTTTGTATTCGACAGATAATGGAGAAAAAATGGGAGTATAAGGGTACAGTGCATCAGTTATTCATAGATTTCAAAAAGGCATATGACTCAGTTAAGAGAGAAGTTTTATATGATATTGTTATTGAATTTGGTATTCCCAAGAAACTAGTTCGATTAATTAAAATGTGTCTCAGTGAAACTTACAGCAGAGTTCGTATAGGTCAGTTTCTGTCAGATGCGTTTCCAATTCACTGCGGGCTAAAGCAAGGAGATGCACTATTACCTTTACTTTTTAACTTTGCTCTAGATTATGCCATTAGGACAGTCCAGGATAACAGAGAGGGCTTGGAATTGAACGGATTACATCAGCTTCTTGTCTATGCGGATGACGTGAATATGTTAGGAGAAAATCCACAAACGATAAGTTAAAACACGGGAATTTTACTGGAAGCAAGTAAAGAGATAGGTTTGGAAGTAAATCCCGAAAAGACAAAGTATATGATTATGTCTCGTGACCAGAATATTGTACGAAATGGAAATATAAAATTGGAAATTTATCTTTTGAAGAGGTGGAGAAGTTCAAATATCTTGGAGCAACAGTAACAAATATAAATGATATTCGGGAGGAAATTAAACACAGAACAAATATGGGAAATTCCTGTTATTATTCGGTTGAGAAGCTTTTATCATCCAGTCTGCTGTCAAAAAATCTGAAAGTTAGAATTTATAAAACAGTATATTACCAGTTGTTCTTTATGGTTGTGAAACTTGGACTCTCACTTTGAGAGAGGAACACAGGTTAAGGGTGTTTGAGAATAAGGTGCTTAGGAAAATATTTGGGGCTAAGAGGGATGAAGTTACAGGAGAATGGAGAAAGTTACACAACACAGAACTGCACGCATTGTATTCTTCACCTGACATAATTAGGAACATTAAATCCAGACGTTTGAGATGGGCAGGACATGTAGCACGTATGGGCGAATCCAGAAATGCATATAGAGTGTTAGTTGGGAGGCCGGAGGGAAAAAGACCTTTGGGAAGGCCGAGACGTAGATGGGAAGATAATATTAAAATGGATTTGAGGGAGGTGGGATATGATGATAGAGACTGGATTAATCTTGCTCAGGATAGGGACCAATGGCGGGCTTATGTGAGGGCGGCAATGAACCTCCGGGTTCCTTAAAAGCCAGTAAGTAAGTAAGTAAGTAATGGCGACAGGAGAAACAGTGGACAACGCAGAAGTGTTCGAACGAAAAACAACATCGTAAAAATTCTAGAAATAATCCTGAACATCCCGCAAAAGCCAACTCCTACAACGTGCCGGAAGCCTGCACCTCTCAACTATCACTTCGCTGAATTCTCTATTTGGATTTGGGAATGAAGCTTTACCATATACAAACTGTACAAAGACTTTCAAACGCCGATAAAATCGTCCGCGTAAAAACTGCACTTTCTTTTTAACTATGAACAGATCCTTCTGCTGTGTTCTTTTTAACGTGAAACATTTATGCACTTGACATTCCAGATATCTGGCCACACTCTCTGTCAACATGGTGACGTCATCCAAGCGCGATGTCATGTAAGCTACAAAAGCCACGCTGTTGCGCTCAGTCTGGGAATATGCACAGTACGTGTAAAAGCTTAACTAAACATCCAAGTTAATTTAATTTTCATTTAATAAAAAAATATTATTCATATATAAATGGGGTGATTAGTGAATGAGGAGAACATAAAGACAGAAACAGTTAATTCAACATAGTCTAATTCTAGATATTTAACTCTGATATTAAATTCCAAATGATTCAAATTCTCCGTAGTAACTTGTAAAGAACTGGTCCAAGAAGCTATTGATACTAATAGAGGGAAGTGACTACGATCTTGTACATCTTCTGTACTAACCCTCAACTAGGAGACTACACTAAAGTTCGTTGAGTATCTGGCTTCCTAAATAGGCATCCCCGCTCGTCCCTAGATGAGCCCTCTTCGCGCGTCGCAAATGAGCAATAGGATAATGTTATTGTTATTTAGTCAACTGTCTGAAAACAGGTTTGAACCTCGTAATTGACACCAATAAGCCATAACTCATGAGGCAACTAAGCCAGGAAATAATGGGTGGTCTCGCCACTTCCTTTCCCCCTCCATTGCATACATCGCTGGCTAGTAAAATATCAGACTTTAATCAGACTGCTGATATATACAAACAATATTGTACTTCTTCTGACACATAGCGTCTAGTTGAGATGTACTGCCTGATAACACTGGTCTACACAAAAAAAAAAAAACTTTTTGTCTGCTACTGAGGATATTTCAAGTGTTCTACGCTGAAATTGATGCGCTCATTCCAGATCTGTAATCGGATTTATCATAGCACGTCAGATTTTTTAGTTATGGGACTGTAAAATTAATTCTGAAGTTTACTATTCATTACATACCTGTACCGTAAAGTAAGAGATATAAATTGAGCTTAGTTTATATATTCTTTGTAAATTGTTATATTATATTATTTAAAATACTTTTATAAGAAGATATATACACTTATAATATGTAGTAAGCACTAAAAACTCTTGAGACCGTTGTTTTTCCACATGTAGTTGATCGCTGTAGGAACCAGGAGAAATCACCCATCATGCTCGGACCGTATTGACCCTGGTACCTGTCTTCCATCGTTGATATGTCCTGATGGAACCTCTCACCATGTTCGTCACTTACAGTGCCGAAATTTGATGGAAAAAAAGTCAAGGTGTGAATGAAGGAAGTGCATTTTTAAAGACATGCAACAACCTAGATTCTGAAATACTCTAAGCATGTTATATACTAGCTCAGCATAATTATCAACTCGATAATTTCCTAAAAACCTAGTTGACACTAGTACAACTGTGTCCCAAGCTTCGAGTTTAAGAACACTCAGTTTTGACCTTAACGTAGTGTCACACATCATAATTTAAAAAATTAAAAATGTTATTATTTTAAAATTGTGACGTGCCAGAAATAACGGACTTCAGATCTGTAATCAGCACACTCAAATTAGGGTTGGTACACTTGTTTTTGTTCAGTAGCAAAATCACAATTAACTAAATAAAATGGATCTAAATGTATTAAAATGTTATTATTTTAAAATTGTGCCGCGACAGAAAAAAATGGACTTCAGATCTATAATCAGAACACTCAAATTAGGGTTGGTACACTTGTTTTTGTTCAGTATCAAAATCACAATAAAATAAATAAAATGGTTCTAAATGTATTAAAAATGTAAAAATTAAAAATGTTATTATTTTAAAATTGTGACGTGAAAGAAAAAACCCACTTCAGATCTGTAATCAGCACACTCAAATTAGGGTTGGTACACTTGTTTTTGTTCAGTAGCAAAATCACAATAAAATAAATAAAATGGATCTAAATGTATTAAAAATGTAAAAATTAAAAATTGTGACGTGATAGAAAAAACCGACTTCAGATCTGTAATCAGCACACTCAAATTAGGGTTGGTACACTTGTTTTTGTCCAGTAACAAAATCACTGTAGACCAGTGAAATAGAAGTACATATAAGCCGTTGAGAGCAGAAGTGATGTAAGTCAAAAATGGGTAATGAGGGTTAAAGTAAATATTCTGTAAAATACAGCGCAAAGTAGCAATTAATATTCAATTTATTTAAACTATTAGTAGTCAGTGGGTAGCATTAAGGACATATTAATTGCTACTTTGCGCTGTATTTTACAGAATTTTTACTTTAAACCTCATTACCCAATTTTGACTTGCACCATTTCTGCTCTAAACGGCTCATATCAGCCAGAACATCATCAGAAGTAAGGAGAATGTTATGGAACAATAATGGTACGGAGCTCGGACAGAATGACATTGATGTTTAACGTGGGAAACGGGAGAGATTCAACAAAATCCCAACTGCGACCTTGTCTGCCATAGGCTAAGTTTCACGTATTAATTTTTCAATTAAAAATCCCAGACTTGATCTGGACTCGACCTTATGGTCACCTGATAGATTAATCACTCACCTAACCCAAAGATGATACAAGATCCAATGACCTATATCGGTGAACAATAAGTCACTTCAGGCGCATATTAATGCAAACAGTGTGTTTTTTCGCTAAGCATAAGTCTGTATATTTTTCTCTCGTAACGCTGAAAGAGAAACTAATAAACCGTAATTGTAACGCAATTTTAACACACATACTGTGGTGAAAATCTGATTTTCTCTTAAAAATTAATTATCACCAATTGTGGCTGGGTAAAAAAAAATAGGTCGGGCTCCACATGGATCTGCTTTATGTAAAATTCCAGCGGCATAGCTGCATTTATAATGTAGGGTGAGTTGATTAGTGGGTAGGGGGAGGGATGGTTAGGGGTAGTGATGCGGAGGTATTTCTCAAACCAATTTCCGTCCGAGAGAATTGAATTTACCGGTGAGCGAGTCCGCTCACACGATGGCCGCCCTCCCCTAACTGTACACCCTTCGTAACAAGGCTGTCCAACAATGCGCTTATTACGACACAGAGATGTCTTGCTAATAGAGCTTGTTACCAAACAACACTGAACACCACAAAACTCAAATAATGTGTAAATGCAGTGAACGTTGTCCAAGAATACAACACACTATTTCTCCTTCCAATGTGATACTAACGTACCATAATTACGGTACGCATACCATAATTTAACTAATTGTATGATGTACCATAATACCACAATCTAGTATATACAGTCACGAAACTTGCGTTTATGAGAGTACTAAGAACAACAGACTGTGCAGGTACTATTTCGCATTGTCTGTGATTAGGCGATAATAGCGATCCTAGTAGTTAGCAACTATCTATGGATGCATATTTACTACGTATTGAGCTTCGTGACTGTATATACTAGACTGTGATAATACTATGGTACGCAAAATATACCATATTTGCTTAGTAGTATAAAAATTTAATATGAAAGTGTGTTATACCCCTCTGTTCAACTTAAGGCAATATAACACTTGCCAGAAGGTTCTTAGCACTTTCTTTAATATTGTTGCAGTGCATTTTGTTTGTAAATTTGCCTGAAACAAAGTAAAGAACTCACCGCTGAACAAGGACTGAGTTTTCAATTTAATTTAAGAAATCGTTTATTATAAGAAACACCAGATATATTATTGAGATATAGCCTACATTATCCTAAGATGGCCTTGGAAATTTTCATACAAAAAAAAGGAACAAAGTAATTTTTAATAGGTAAAAAATATTGATTTTTCCAATGTATCAATATCTATAACACAAAAACGTGACGTGTTAAGAACTTTTCACTGTCATTTTCCTGTTCAACGCATGCAAATTAGTTAAGATGAGCCTATTTTATTAATGTTATGGAATAAAGTTCAAATTTGTTGAGTAGTGTTATTTTAATGTCGCCTATCATCTGATAACTTCTTCAGCTCCGAACTTACAATTTCATTCTTCGCCATAATTCCCTTCTCCCCGAAATAACACACTTGGTCCAAAGGTATTGCAATCCTTTTACATCCTCCAAACAGATTCTTTGAGGTGTAAAAAAATTCTTTCGCTGCTGCGGTAACCTTTTCATCTATCGACGATTTCTTTCCAACCAAATTCATTTTGAGCTTTGGTAAGAGGAAAACTTTAGAGCATTTCAGATCCCACGATTAGGGGGGATTTGACAACAAATTTCAACTCTGGTTCCTATAGTTTAGCAACTATGATTGCGGATGTATGAGCGGGCGCATTGTCATGAATACTTTCTTCTTGGTCATATCTGCCATTTTCAAAACAAAAAAAAAATTACCTTTCAATTGCTGCAGGACGTTTGAATAGTTCTCTTCATTTATGGTTTTCTCCTTTGCTATATAATTAATCATGAGTATTCCCTTAAAATTGCAGAATACTGACGCTGCGAATTTTCTAGCCGATTGAAAGTCTTAGCCTCTTTCTTCTGACACTCACATGGCGACTGGAGAAGAATAATATTCATAGCGCTGCCGAGTTCTATCAATCAGCATAAAGGAATCTGCCTAATTAACCTTGAGATAAGCCCAGGTAAGTCTGCGACTGAAGGTCTTTCAGTTTTCGACAATGGAATCCGACTACACTCTGGGATATAATTTATATTAGATTAGAATATGGACGCTATAAGACGAGACTCTTCAGCATCAGAAGAATGATCACACTTCCAGGTGGTGATCGACCAAGTGACATTCGGAGAAGGGATGTGGTATATGGTGACTGTTAGGAACCTGCTTGTATCGTCTCTGAGTTTACTCCGACCTAAAAATTTACATTTTCGGGGAAGGGAATAGCATTTGGTGGTCGTCAGAGACCTGCTTGAATGATCTCTGCGCTACTTCCAAGACTGAAAAGTGACATTCGGGAAGGAATGTGGTGACCGTCAGGAACCTGCTTGATTTATACATAAGCTTATGCGTTAACTCCGAGACTGAAAAGTGGCATTCGGGGAAGTGATGTGGTACCTGGTTACAGTCAGCAACCTGCTTAAGCCATCTCTGCCTTAACACCAAGATTGAAAGGTGGCATTCTGGGAAGTGATGTGTTACTTGGTGGCAGTCAGGGACCTACTTAATTCATCTTTGCTTTAACTTCGAGACTGAAAAGTGGTATTCGGGGAAGTGATGTGCAGTAGAGGCAAAAAACCGGACCGATCCTTGTAGCTGATTTTAGAGCCTTGTTCACTCCAGAGCACGATAGACTGGTAACTAAGACTTCGTGGTTCGAATCCTGCATGGGAAGGAAACTTTTTTTTGGTCCTTATTCAAATTTATTCCCCAATACATTTCGATTGCAGCGATATTTTACTACTTAATTAACTTATTATTCCCAGAACATGAATTTTACCAGCAATCGAAAAGTATTGGAAATAAATTTGAATAAGGAACAAAAAAAAAGTTTCCTTCCCAGGCAGGATTCGAACCACGGAACTCTTAGTTACCAGTCTATCGTGCTCTGGAGTGAACAAGGCTCTGAAATCAGCTACAAGGGTCTGTCCGGTTTTTTTTTTTTTTTTGCCACTACTGTACCTGGTGACCGTGAGGAACCTGCTTAAGCTATTTCTGTGTTAACTTCGAGACTGAAAGGTGGCATTCGGGGAAGGGATGTGGTATTTTGGTGGCCGTCAAGGATACTAGTCAATCCTCGTCGTGGCTGACTAGTTAACATTTCTGCGTTCCATCGGGCGACCCGAGTTCGGTCGCCACCCGGGTCATGAAAAAAATGTGATTGACAAAGCGGGAGCGAGAGTTTTCTATCGGGGGTCTCCTGTTTCCCCTGACCACTATCATCATTTTATGAATACTCCACAATCAACATCATTCTGCGAGGTCCCGAGCCAGGCCTCTAGAACAAATAAAATGACTGAAACTTCACACATTGTGTTTTTAAAGACCATTATTATATATGTGTGAGTCATTTCTGTGTTAACTCCGAGACTGAAAAGCTACCCGCATTTTTTTTCATTCATCTCGCCCGTATCTCCTGAAAGGTTGCATGCATAAAAGAGCTATCTAAACTATATATACGCAGAAGAACTTTCGTCTCTCCTTTCCGTACGTACACACATTCACTAAGTCTTCTTTTCTTTTTTTGAAGAGAAAAAATTGAGCTACGATTCAATCTCGCCATTGGTAGCGTAAAAATGAGAACTTCACAGCGACTGTAAAAGATATAGTTCTTCAATGGAGAATAAGGAAAAGGAAATGAAAAGTGGCGAGGACGAGATCGTCCGTGTATGAATCAATGAGCGAGGGAACACAAATCAGCGAGACTGTGCCTCTCTAGAAAACGTCAGCAGTGCAGTGGATTATAGCTATTGAGCCACATCAAAAAAGCTGTTCCGCTCCGTCGATCTGACTCTGTCCAGCACAGAAAGCAAGCCGAAGCCCACGTAACGCCTCCTCTCTCCCAACTACCCACCCAACCACCCTCCCGTTCTCCTACAGAGTTTAAAATTCAAAGAAACAAATCAATACACGCAAGAAGTTACCTTTTAGAGAACTCACAGTACAGTTCTGAAGACGTAATTAGCACATTACGCTCGAAAATTCTTATTTTTAATATTTACTGTCACCAAAAAATACACCGATGTTGCCATATTATTAAACACCTTATCACAAATATATATTTTATCATTCCACGTTATAGCTATGGGACCAGGGAGTAAAAGTAACATTTTAGTTGCGTGCGTGCTGGTTCGAGTTTCCATGAAATAGAAAAGCTTTCATGAAAATTTGGCGTGCGTATGGGATCGGTGCCTATCCAGAATCGTGAAGAAAGTATTGTGACTTTTATTCTCTTTAACCACCACGCACCCGATAACAATGTGACTTTTATTTCTAATAATTCACCCTTCAACAATGGGTAGTCCACTCAACACAGCAGCACAATAGACGTTATTGCACTCCACACGACGACAATGACAATACACGACGTGTATTATTGAGAAGAACAACAATGTACTCCTAATTTCCATTAATGTTCACAAAAAAACTGCCAGTTCTCAGTTCACAGTTCGTTCGCCTTGGCTAGTTCTTCTAGCTCACTGTCCAAATTCACTGCACATCGAACTCAGGTCTTCCGGATGCGTCGCACTCGCCTGGACAGTGCCACAGTTACGGACTCACTCAAGTTCGCTGCACATCGAACCCCGGTCTTTCTGCTACGGTCCACGACAGGTCTTCCCAATTGCGGTTCACTGCACGTCGAACCCCGGTCTTCCAGATGCTCTCGAAGGCTGGCTTCCTTACTCGTTCGAAGACTCACTTGTAGATTGACTTCCGAAGACTGATTCTAGCGCTTTTATTTATTACACCATAACTCGTGGAATCTTCGATTCGCGGTGGCTTACAGAATCTTCGAGAGAGATCCGCGTCTCGATGCTTCCTTACTTCCGCCCAGACACAGTAACTTTTCTCCCCCCTTGCTCCGTACCGCGGCTTGCGTCAGGGGTTCGTGTTTCCGTTTCTCCGCGCCTTCCTTCTCGCTAGATGCGTGCGCAACTCCCTGACGCGACCAGAAAAATCCAGACGGGTGCCACAGTACAAAACTACAATGAATAGTGTAATCCGCTCTAGCAAACCAGTTTCAACGGCAGGGATCAGCGTACTGACCACATGTTACCCCATACTGGTTAGATGATTGCCCACCTATGCTGAAGGAACACAGCGGTTAGATCATGGCTCTGTTATGGCTGTGACTCCACGGATTATTCTATTATTTTTAGTTTGTTATTTAACGACGCTCCAACATCTACTAGGTTATTTAGCGTCGATGGAATTGCTGATACCTAAATGGTATACGGCGAGATGAGAGAGAGGATTCATCATGGATCGTCTTACATTCGCCTTAGAGTTGGATAAAACCTCGGAGAAAGTGAAACCCGCGAATCTGATGCTGACAGGCGGACTATCGTACCTCAGCTCTGCCAGAGGCGTGTTCCATCGGGAGACGAGTATTTATACGCCCCAAAACACGAAGACAATATGTACGAGCATCGGATGCCCGTAGTACATGATCAAAGCCTACAGCAGGTGACAGATGAAATGACAGGTGGAGTATTTGGTTGACAGAAGAACGAAACGGGAATACCCCGGGAAATCCCTTTACAAAATCTGCTTTGTCCATTACAAATTTCATCACGATCTGGCAGGGGATCGAACCCGGATCGCATGGATGGAACATAGGTACTCAAAACAACATATGGTGAGGTACTAAAGATAAAAAAAAATGGTTGACACTTCAATGCTACCAACCTTAAACCTAACGCACTAATTCATTCATTCATAATGTTCTGCCCAAGGGCAGATCTTTCACTGCAAACCCAGCTTTCTCCAATCTTTCCTATTTTCTGTCTTCCTCTTTGTCTCCGCATGTGATCCATATATCTTAAATCGTCTATCATCTGATATCTCCTTCTGCCCCGAAATAATCTCCCGTTCACTATTCCTTCCAGTGCATCCTTCAGTAGGCAGTTTCTTCTCATGCAGCGATTCAACTAAATCCTTTTCCTCTTCCTGATCAATTTCAGTTCTTTCCAATACAGCTTCATTTCTCATTCTGTCTTTCCACTTCAAACATTCCATTTTTCTCCATATCCACATTTCAAATGTTTCTATTCGCTTCTCTTCACTTCGTCGTAATGTCCATGTTTCTGCCTCAAAATGCCACACTCCACACAAAGCATTGCACTAGTCTCTTCCTTAGTTCTTTTTCCAGGGTTCCGCAGAAAATGCTCCTTTTTTATATTAAAAGCTTCCTTGGCCATTGCTATCTTACTTATGACTTCCTGGCAGCAGATCATGTTGCTGCTTGTAGTACACCCCAAGTATTTGAAGCTGTCCACTTGCTCTACTGCTTCCTCTAGAATTCGCAACTTTACTTTCTTTAATGTTACTAAAATAAATGGTCATGGTTTGAAAAGTGATGGGATGAATGTAGCTAAAATTGCGACTCGCTACATAAAGGAATAATAATTAAATTTCCGCAATGTAAGCGATATAAAATATACATATACGAGTAATACGGTATCTGAATTAAACTGGTGAATTTAATTTAGAATAGCTTGCCTCGCTTAATTAATACCTCAAATTGTGTAAACCTACGGTAACAGTTACAAAAATACTATCGCGATATCTGTAACGTGTGTGTATTCAAGGAAGAGTTGCCAATAGTGAAGTGAACCTAACGGCTAGAAAACCACTAAAGTTAAGCATGTGATCAAGTAATGGAGGAAAAATGTTAAAGCTGCAACTTAGTATCTCATGTACATGGTACAGACTATACTATCACGCTAGCGCCGACATATATACGAGACTAAAATTGTGTGTTAGAAATGAGAGCAAGTTCCTATTCTGTTGATCCTCTCTATCACCTCTCGTGCTTCGTGGATGACATTTGAACAGTGGCGACTCGTGATATTTTTTGTACGTAGGATTTGAGTTTGACGACTGATGACGAAGACAGAAAATATTAATAATAATAATAATAATAATAATAATATATTAGTAATAATAACAATATTAATATTAATAATAATAATAATATTAGGGTATGCAAAATCAATACAAGTAGGCCTATGTTAGTCTTTGACTCACCAATCTGGAATTGGCAACTTATTAGTAGTGAAGTTCGATTCTCCTCTCCTTTTTAGTTGCGAAGATGGCTCCTAAGCCATTGTACTACCCGATATTTACCAATGTTCCGTCGTACGTTTGCGTAATTAATTTCTTGCTACAGTTAAATTCTTCTAAATGATCAAATACAACTTCAGATATTCTTTCGTCTGTCCTGTCATCTGAAAGCCCTGTAAATTCTTGTATTTATTATAGCTCATTTTATTTATCTTTATGTAATTCTGTTTTTTATTAATTTTATTTTTAATATTATATCATTTTAAATTATTTATTACCTCGTTTCTTCTATTCTTTTAAAATTACCAATGAACCACTTGAAAATTCTTATTATAGTCTCTGAGAGGGTCTCCATCACCCAGAAAGAAGGGTCATAGTATTAGGATACGCGGTCATATCCACAAACGCGGTTAAACTCAAGCCATACCCCTCCCTCCGCACTCTCCCCTGTCCATAACTTCACTGCTAGAAAAAACCGTTTGCTGTAAAATATTTGGATGGTTCCTCGGAAATTATTTCTGAGCTGTGCAGTGGCGACAACTCACTACAGAAAGTGGAAGCTTAAAGGAAATTATTACGTCGGGACGCATTGAAAATCAAAAGCTGTAATTGAAATGTTTTCTATCCTCAGAGGCACGAAATTAAACTGCAGGATCATCCTCATATCCTTCATGGAGGAATCACCACTGCATTTGAACACACTGTGTACTAAGATATTATTTTCCTTAAGCTATTTATAATTTAAAAATTTCATCACGTTTAACGTGGTTAGAAGTTCTCAAGTTTTGTATCTAGTCGATGTAAAAATAAGTCTCCATTTCTTTGGTACCGAATTAACAGATACAGTAGTAGGTTCTCCTTTTCCTGCTTCCTTGATGACGAAGCTAACAAGGAGCTCCAAGACGATTTCGCTCCCCCGCTATGACTGAAGAGAGCGAGCTTTATTAGCTATAGTTCCGGCAGACTTTGTTCTATTACCGGCAGAGGAATGGAAATTTATCTGCCTTCCATAGGAATGGATGTGTTTCTGTTGTTTTGGGCTTTCCTGAACATTCTCACGCGTTGTCCTTCACCCACTCTTACCATATAAAGACAGTATAACATTACTTGGAAATTCATAAATGTTGCTTCTTAGTAGAGCTATGCACGCACTATTCTTACTTCGGATTTTGTTCTTTAATTGTCTGATTTGGATCAATTTTTATATTACTTAGACTAAGTTAAATTAATTATATTCAAAATACAGGCGAATGCGCCTATCACGTGAAGTGGTGGAGGAAGAGAAGAAGAAGATACATCATTTAGTAATACTGTTACAGTGGAAGCTCTTAAGTTCGACATCCTATAGTTCGACTCCTTACGTAGGAGAATTAGACACGCCCCTATACGGACACTAAGAAATGAGTTTGCCATTTTAATGGGAATTTATTCTGTATCTTTTGTGATACTTTTGTTAAAGAAAAACAATATTTCATTGATTAGAACATCCATATTTCATCACGGATTTTAAATTAATGAACTCTTCTTTTCCTATTTGAGAATTTTACCGTTTGTGAGACGGAACTGTTGAAACCCACTGTGGTACTAGAAGAGCATACACAAGTCTCGGGGCGGGCAGGAAATGCAAGTACAGTACTGTATTCGTTGTTGGATAACCAATGAGAATTTGTATTCATTTCACCTGCCACAGCCACTACCCTTATTGGACTGAACTTTCAATTCTGTTCAGTCGAACTTAGGAGAGTCCAGTGTACTTCGAACCAATGTAGCATGGCTGCGTATTACTGTAAACGAGTGGTTATGAGTTCAAGACTCCGCTATGTTTATCCTTTGTTTTTTTTTCTAGCTGTTTAGAAACAGTTATAAATAATTTATAACAAGGATATAGTCTATACAAGACGTAAATTAGGTGCAACATAAAAATCTTCTATCTTAATGATCATAAATGCGACAGAATGTTACTTGTGTGAACCAGGTGCTGTCCGAAGCTAGACTTAGATTAATTCGCGCTACATGAGATCGATATTTTTTCAAGCTACAGGCGATCGGCCACTCGTTGTGTATAAGACTGTACATAGCACTCTCAACCGAATTTATTTATAGAAGATTCGGAAGAAATATAATATAAATATAATTTAACACAATATGATAGTCACATACCAGAACTCCCAAACACTCATACAACGAGGAAGAATCTGGTGTCAATCTGAAGTTCAAGTATGAGTCAGACACATTGTATATCACAATTCTGATATAAATACTATTCTATAAGTTCAACATTTAATATTCTAAAATTAAATATGACAATTTCACTAGTACTTACAGAAATTCAAGGATTATTTTAGTAAATAAACTAATTTCTCTAAATTTACTTTATTAAATATTCTAAATATTTCAAATTTATAATCTGGCCATGGCTAAGGCGCAGCACAAACATTTTCATTTAAAGCTCGTGGTATTTCCGTAGAGACCATCTTCATCCTTTGCCTTCAAATCGTCCTGAGACTTCATTGCATAAAACCTAATTTTCAGATACCTCCGCAAAAAGTAATAAAATAGAGAAAGATGAGGTGACACAGGCCACTTTAAATAGCTTCTTCCGATCCATCTACTTGGAGACACTTCATGAATATATTTCGTAACAAAAGCAGTAAAATAAGGAGTACCATCTAATACGTATCAGATGAGATTGTGATTTTTCCGTGTAAAATCAGAGAAGTTAATTTATTCACTAAAATATTCGATGCAGTTGTGATAAAGAAAAATTGTTATACTAAATTTCAAAATTTAAAATGTCAAAATAAAATAATTTTATTTGTACCAACATTCTTCAAATTCTGAGAAACTCCAAATTCAAATATACGAGCAAGAACTTCTTTTGAAATATATTCAATAATATTTTCTAACCGGTAACATGAAAAAATGAGAGATCTCATTAATTAATTTTAGTAGAATATTAATTAATTGTAATATAAGTGACACTAGGGAGGAAATTAAACACAGGATAAATATGGGAAATGCCTATTATTATTCGGTTAAGAAGCTTTCGTTATCTAGTCTGCTGTCAAAAAATCTGAAAGTTAGAATTTATAAAACAGTTATATTACCGGTTGCTCTGTATGGTTGTGAAACTTGGACTCTCACTTTCAGAGAGGAACAGAGATTAAGGGTGTTTGAGAATAAGGTTCTTGGGAAGATATTTGGGGCTAAGAGGGACGAAGTTACAGGAGAGTGGAGAAAGTTACACAACTCAGAACTGCACGCATTGTATTCTTCACCTGACATAATTAGGAACATTAAATCCAGACGTTTGAGATGGGTAGGGCATGTAGCACATATGGGCGAATCCAGAAATGGATATAGAGTGTTATTTGGGAGACCGGAGCGAAAAAGACCTTTGGGAAGGCCGAAACGTAGACGGGAGGATAATATTAAAATGGATTTGAGAGAGGTGGGATATGATGATAGAGACTGGATTAATCTTGCTCAGGATAGGGACCGATGGCAGCTTATGTGCCCTGCCCAACTCAAACGTCTGGATTTAATGTTCCTAATTATGTCAGGTGAAGAATACAAAGTGTGCAGTTCTGCGTTGTGTAACTTTCTTCATTCTCCTGTAACTTCATCCCTTTTACCTCCAAATATTTTCCTAAGAACCTTATTCTCGAACACCCTTAATCTCTATTCCTCTCTGAAAGTGATAGTCCAAGTTTCACAACCATAAAGAACAACCGGTAATATAACTGTTTTATAAATTCTAACTTTCAGATTTTTTGACAGCAGACTGGATGACAAAAGGTTCTCAACCGAATAACACGAATTTCCCATATTTATTCTGCGTTTAATTTCCTCCCGAGTGTAATTTATGTTTGTTACTGTTACTCCAATATATTTGAATTTTTCCACCTCTTCGAAGGATAAATTTCCAATTTTTACATTTCCATGTCGTACAATATTCTGGTCACGAGACATAGTCATATTCTTCGTTTTTTCGGGATTTACTTCCAAACCTATCGCTTTATTTGTTTCAAGTAAAATTTCCTTGTTTTCCCTAATCGTTTGTGGATTTTCTCCTAACATATTGACATCATCCGCATAGACAAGAAGCTGATATAACCTGTTCAATTAAATAACACAATTCATGTGGTGAGATAGGAAAGTGTGATTTCTAAAATGACACAAAATGCATAATGTTTAACATACTTGTAATGTAACTATCTACAGAATGATATTCGTACTCCGGGGACACACGCTTCTCGAGCAAACAAGGGAAACATTAGAAGCACATCTCTGAAAAGACAGAGGAAGCACGATGTTAGGTAGCTATAGGCAACCCGGTACCAAACAGCTGACTGTATCGCAGCGCAGTGCTATCAGTTTATGAGCGCGCCCTCCTGAGACATTTTATAGCCACACAACTGTGCAGAGAGTTCTACGTCCCCTTCTTTATATTCACCTCCTGGAATATCATGGAAACTTGCTGAGACTACGAAAATGCGTTTCCCATGCTTTATTTTTTACAAGCCATTACAGTCTCGAACGGGCCATCCACGTGAATCAGCAATCACATTTGTTTATTAGGGAGCTGTCATTTTATTGCATTTCCCCTTTATGATACAGCAATCACGACTGCCCAGGTATTGTTCGAGATATCCAAGTTATGGCAGACAGGCATAGCTATTCAAAGAAAAAAGAATAGCGTGAAGACAGATCGGAGGTTTGAATGCAAGTCACAGTCGAATTTTCTTCTAGAAATCTTTAGCATGAGTGTTTTCTAAATAAGACGCAAACTAAAAGACCTTTATCGCAAACATATTAAGGCTCTATATTAGTCTTTAGAGAGTCCTATTACAAACCAGCACGTCATAACCAAATCTCTGAATGAAAAGGCTTATTGCAAAATGCAAGGGCATTTTATAGTCTAAATAAAGTTACCAGTCTTCCTCACACTTCTTTGCATGTGACCTGAAATAATGAATTTTGATCGAGTATCCTATACCTCAGAAAAATCCACCGCTGTGTTCTCGTGGTAACGTCTTCACTCACGAACCCAGCGGGCCGGGGTTCGATTCCCCGCTTGGGACGAGTTGCCTGGGTGAGGTTTTTTCGGGGTTTTTTCCTCACTCCTATGGATGAATATCAGGTAACTTTATCAGGTGTATGGAACTACACTCATTCTCGCCACTTTCTTTCCTCCCTCATCATCCTTTCTTCATCATTCCGATTGTCTTCCTTGGTTTTCAGATCGTACCTGCGGCGGCCCTCCGAAGCTGCTGACACTCTCGACCGGCCTCCATGGATATGGTGACTCACTAGCGGAACCCACTCCCCTCCCTCTACACCTCAGAACGTTGAGGAGACGGGAGGGGTGGTTTACACCACAGACCGTTTGATGGGAGAATGTGAGCGGGCTGTTGGCGGTGGAATGGTACTGTATACGGACTTGGAGGGATGGCGGGACTGGTCGTCAGGGTGTTAGCGGTTAGGTCAGTTCGGCGTGGGTGCGGTCGGTGGGCTTGCACTCATCCCAGGAGCGCACAATAGACCTCAGGTCGCGGTGCACAGGGATGTTCCTCTCCCGGCCTCACAGAGAGTGGAAAAAAATACCTCAGAAAAGGAATTATCCACTCTGTCAGATAAGCAACATCCTTAGTCAGTCACTGTCATTTAGCAGAGCGCTGGCTTTCGACGACCACGAACTCGAATTCAAATCTCGACCATGACGGAATTTTATTTGTTGTGAACAAAGTCAATGTTTTAAATGTTTTTACTGGTGTCCTCCCTTTTATTCCTACTCATTCCACTCATTCCCCTTTTATTACCAATTTCGTCTCGAAAAATATGGCATCACCTATATTCATGTGACGCCAAAATGCCTGCCCGACAAGAGGATGTCCTTCGCGGTTTGTCGAAAGATTGGTAGATGGCAGTGGCAATGAATCCTGGACGACTAATAGAAATGTATGAGCCACAGAAGGGAAGGCACTCAGGCTCTTCCTTCCACCTAATGGGGGAAAAATTATATTTATCTTTCGGATCTGTGAAATATGAGAAACCACCACAGAGGCATGGTACTATACAGGTTTGAAAGCTGCAGAGGAAATTCGTAGTTTTGTGGTTGTTGGGACTGCCCTAGCATAACCGCCACTCATTTCATTCCATAAGGAGTGCCCAAAAGACAATTTCGGTTGAAGTGCTAGGAATTCTCCATATTCCACACAATAAGTACCTCTACAGTGTGGAAGTGATATAAATGTGGAGAATGAAGTTGTAATAGAACACCTTAAAATAAATGTAAAAGATATTAAGCGCTATAATGAAGTGCAAGGTTAATTAGAAAATTAGACTGAAAGCTTGCGTAGTTTGGCAACAGCGCATCGCTGGCTCATCTACGAATATAAACACGAACTCTGATCTGAATAGCAGCATTCCGTCCCTTAATCATTGCAGTAGGGTTGCCACATTTCTTAATGACAGAAAATAACGAAACGTGTGAATTGTTTTGTTTAATTTGCAAGAAAACAAAACTGCCTCCTCTATTGGAAAATTGCAAAACATTCCTTATTAATTTCTTAAATGATAAGAGTAAAATTAGAATCGTATAAATAGTAGCCTACTTATCAGAGTAAAATAGTGTTAACGTTTAGGATAAATTATTTGTTTTAGAAAAGTATTAATTTTAGGACTAATATGATGTTAGAACTTTTTGTCGTAGGCCTACTCTGTCAAAGAAATAAACTGTTAAAATCTGCAAAGTTATATTACTTCCACCTCTCTGTGCAGATTATATCAGAGTATAGGGCATAATTTACGAAGAAACGAATCTTACATAAGATAACCTAGCACAAACCCATCCAACTTAACACAACCTAACATAACTTAGCTTACATTTCAAATATTTATATTGTATTGCAGGTAGCACCATCTATTGTCAGCTAATTCTTGTCAAGGCACACTGTCTTGTCCAGTACCAATCAAATATGTCTAAGAAAAATCTCCATAATCACTCCGCAACAACTGAAGACAGAACAACAATTACATCTCATCCCACAAGCCTAGATATGATAGTATTCAGAAATATTCGTAAAAGTTCTCCTTTTAGTATTTATATAATGAAGAGGATTCCTTTAAACATCTACCGGATATTGAACACTTTTACATTTATGAGACCACTGATTCGCGAAATACGGTTTTACAGCTGATAAAAGCAAACACTTTTTGTTCAAGCTGTTCTAAGTTAAAATATCGCCAGCCTAAACTCGTGAAATACCCCTAAATTTTGTGTAGACTTCTAAGACAAATTTTTGTTTTTAGCATAGAGAGAATTTATATCTATTTTACGAAATTTTCATTCAAAGTACTCAAAGATCAATACATATGTACAAAATTTTGAATTTAATATTCAAACCCTATTTAAAAATATAATTTTGAATCTAATATTCAAACATGATTTCGAGTGACCTTATTTTGCTATAGCCTTAAAGTTTCGTGGTGCTTCTTAGTTTATATTTTTCACACACAAAATGGGAGACTGTTATACAATTTCTCTACGTAACATGTAAATGCAGACAGAATATTGTAAATATTGCTGAAATGTACGAAGAACCTTAAGATTTCTTTAATAATACAGATCTCTGGTCTTTACAGGAATATACAGTAGTGTGTCTTGCACAAGAGTCAAAACGTTCTATTTTTTTAACTTCACAACACCGAATTCATATGGTTTTTGTGCGTAATAACATAGAAATTAAGAAAATTTTTATATCGAAATTTAGGATTTTTATTCACAGTAAAATAGGCTATTATTATTATTATTATTATTATTATTATTATTATTATTATTATCATCATCATCATCATTATTGTTTAGCTTTAAAATTTGTGAAGTTTTTTTGCACTGACACATTTTTAATCAATACTAAACACAAGAAACAAAACATTTTAATCATGTGATCAGCAAGACAAAGCCACTCACAACATGGGCCAATTGAAAGACAAAGAATAAACATGCAGTCCTTATAGAAACAACATAAATCTGACATCCCTGTCGAAAATCTAAGTTGGATTGTCTAAATTTTTACCCAGAGGTCGGAACCTACGATTAAAACTCAGAGAAGAATATAGTCTGCTAGTCTTTTAAATAATTTCCCTACAAGGTTTCATTATGCTGTTCTTTGCCCACATATAGATCACTAATACAAATTTCATAAGACCACGTGGTTATATTACCAAAAGATTAGACACTGGGCTTGCATTCGCTATTAAATGTTTAAATATTTCGTTTAATTATTATTAAAACATTGAATAACAGTGAAGGGAATTTCAATACGAAATCCTTCAAGAAAATTTGACTGATAAATTCCAACAAGACCATTGCGTGACGTTTATCATATCTAAGTACAAGCATTTATAGTCGTATAAATCGATGAATATACATTCATTGACGATGAGATATGATTTCTTTACATTGCATATTGCACAGAAAATGGGCGCATTGCATGGACGTTCCAAGTATGATGATCGACGTACAACATGGTTTCTTCCGAAATGTATACTGTCATTACTGTAGAAATATTGTTCCGGTATTTCAGATTAATGACACATAATCAGAAATTATTTATCCTGTCTACTTATCAACTACCTACGCAGCTACGTACGGCTTACCTACGTGGCCACTACCTAAATTTCTGCCCGTTTCCCTCCCTACCAATCCTCTAAATAACTGCCCACTCCACTAAATACCAACCTACCTATTCAGACACTTATCTACTTAAATATCTGTCAGTCTCCCTGCCTGCCTACCCATACATTCATCCTTCCAGTTAAATCCCTAACTACTCGTATCTATTCTTCCATTCAAATATCTAACTAGTAACTACCTACACATACAGCCTATTTAAATATCTACTTATACCTCTACCCATCTAAAATTTTACCCACTCATTCATCCAGCCAAATTCCTAACTATCACTCATCTAAATGCTTACCCACCTGTCCAAATACCATCCTTTCGTCCTATCTACCTACCCACTTACTCACCTACACACCCATTAAACATTGGGTGATCAAATTATATCCCGACCGAAAAGCGGCAACTTGACTATCGGTGATCGCGCCTGCATATATTGGTTATGGGGACAGCGCAGTATCGGCGATTCGACAAACCACAAACTATTCAGTTAGAACGTCATTTAGTCATCCAAATTAAGAAAGGAGATTCTAAAACTACATGCCTTATGGCTGGCTTCCATGTCTGGGGAATCTTAAGAGATAAAGTGTCATAAATAACCCACGTACTCTTTCCTATTTTCTGTCTTCTTCTTTGTCTCCGCATATGATTACATATATTAATGTCGTCTATCATCTGATATCTTCTTCTGGCCAGAAATCTTCTCCTGTTCACCATTCCTTCCAGTGCATCCTTCAGTAGACAGTTTCTTCTCAGCCAGTGACTCAATTCCCTTTCCTCTTCAGTTTCAGGATCATAGCATACGGGAAAACATCTCCATTTTTCAACGGAAACTGCAAAGAGTGATACGTAATTTCTTAATCTCATATCAAAACTGTTTGGAACACGGAGGCAATCAGTTTCATAATATCCTGTCTTAATTTGGATGAGTAAATATCGTTTTATCCGCTTATATTTATTAAAATTTTACATTAATGATTTTAATTTGTTGAATCACCAATATTGTTCTGTCTCCGTCACCAGCATGTGGAAGGAAGAGCGCCCGCCGACAGCCAAAGTTACCGGCAGATAGTGTCTTTATCCGCTGGATAACTATCAACCGATCTAAATACATGTATACCAATTAAAATAGTTACCAACATGTAACTGAGAAAATTACATCTGAGCGTAACATAAGCAGAGCAGAAAACACTTTCTTCCTTCCGCTGGCCGCAACAGTGGACATTGACTACCGGCGTAACTCAGATGGCTGGGGCGCTTGCCTCCCGATCCGGAGTTGCATTCGGAAGTGGGTTCGATTTCCACTTGGGCCGTTTACCTAGTTGGGGTTTTTTCAAGTTTTTCCCCAACCGTAAGGCGAATGTTAGGTAATCTACGGCGAATCTTCCGTCTCATCTCGCTATCACCAAATTCCATCTACACTAAATAACCTCGTAATTGATACAGCGTCGCTAAATAACCAAGTAAAAAAGAGGAGATTTTGTCATTAGGTCTATTACGCATGTCAATGTTCGGCCTAGTTTTAGCAAATACTCGCAAAGGGCAAGGCACTTCTCTCCCGTTGGCTGCTAAAAAACAGATGATGCCATCAATCATCATGGTCTATTGCGCGTACCAATGTTTAGCTCAGATCTTTCCTCACAGCTGTACCCAACCACTAGACAAAATATTTACTTGCTACCTACCAATTTAGCCGTCAATCTGAATATCTATCTGTCTATCTGTTTGTATGTCTATCTGTTTGTCTGTCTGTCTCTCTGTCTATCTACCTACCTACCTACCTACCTACCTAATATCGATCTATCTACCAACACACCCATACATTTACCTGCATACTCTTAATTTTATTTTAGGATAACCTCACCAATGATTGTGTGGCTTCAAAGAAGCTCGAATATGGGTCTAGAATGCGATACTCTAGAAGTATAAAACCCTGGATATATATAGCTGGATAACGGATGTTTGAATTGTAAGCTAGGTGATTGCTTGGGTGAGTATGTGAGTGTGTAGGTAGGTCTCCACCAACACAAAGTGGAGCAAAGCTATGACAAACATCCATGTCGTAGGTGTGATTCGTAATCATTACCGTGGTTTGCAACACAGAGTTTAATCCGTGTGTCAAAGTTTGCATTGCTCTTCTGGTTTAAACAAAGACTAATAAATATATTTAACTGCCATCATTACTTCGATAGGGAAATGAAGGAACTGATTTCTATGTAGTATTGCTCAGCGTGAATTTTTATCTTTCATAATAATATCAAATACATTAAAATTTGCATACCTCTATCGTAAAATAGCTTTAAATATTCATAAATATATTCACGGGAGTTTGATAAACTTCAAAAAAACCATTATC
The DNA here is from genome assembly GCF_040183065.1 of Periplaneta americana. NCBI lineage: Eukaryota > Metazoa > Arthropoda > Insecta > Blattodea > Blattidae > Periplaneta > Periplaneta americana. The sequence goes on from NC_091121.1 coordinate 71,637,258, forward strand.
CTAAGTTATAGTTAAAATTACCATATTTTTACGTTATCTGGTTAACTAACAGTTTTATTACAAAGTAAGTTACTAACTTTCATGGAAAGAGAGCGTAATATAAAGTCAAATTATCCTCAGTTAACATCGAGAAAGCCACCGGCATGGCTCAGTCGGTTAAGGCGCTTGCCTGCCTGTCTGAACTTGCGCTCGGACGCGAGTTCCATCCCCGCTTGGGCTGATTACCTGGTTGGGTTTTTTCCGAGGTTTTCCCCAACCGTAAGGTGAATGCAAGGTATCCATGGCGAATCCTCGGCCTCACCTCGCCAAATACCATCTCGCTATCACTAATCTCATCGACGCTAAATAACCTCGTAGTTGTACAGCGTCGTTAAATAACTAAATAAAAAAAACATCGAACATCGAGAATACCGAAGTGTTACACAACACAAGAATTTAAAAATAAACATGAGAGGTTCACAAAATATTTTCTGAAGTGAAATTTCTATGACGTTGAGTTGCAAATATTTTTAATATGACATAAATTCATCACTAACATTAATGATGCAAGAAATTGTTTGCTTTAAGTCACAGAATCCTGAGAAACAAACATTGTTTGTCTTGCACTGAAAAACAAATTACTTCTGTTTATTTTGTGCAGATAGAAATAATTTTCTTCACCTGACAAAATTAGGAACGTTAAATGCAGACGTTTGAGATGGGCAGGGCTTGTAGCACGTATGGGTCAATCCAGAAATGCGTATAGTGTGTTGGTTGGGAGACCTGAGGTAAAAAGATATTTGGGGAGGCCGAGACGTAGATGGGAGGATAATATTAAATGGCTTTGAGGGAGGTCGGATATGATTCAAGGGCCTGGATTATTCTTGCTCAGGATAGGGACCGATGGCGGGCTTATATGAGGGCGGCAATGAACCTCCGGGTTCTCTAAAAGTGATTTGTAAGTAAGAATTAATGTTAATAATTAATGTTTCGTTAACATATCCGCCTTGGTAGCTCAGTAGTAGAGCAACGGTTTACGAGAACAGCAGACCAGGTTTCGAATCTTGGTGATGTTAAAGTTGTGTTTGTGATGAACAAAGCCAATGTTCCTGAAGGTTTTTCTCGGAGTTCTCCAGTTTCCCTCCATCATTCTATCGCCTCTCTCAATTTCAATATTCATCATCATTACAGTACCAAAATGGTGTCGGCGTGATGTAGTATTATTAACTGGCGTACATAGGGTATAAGTCTTAGGAGGCGGGCTCTTGTCAATTCTGCACTTTCCCTTAACGTGGTCTGCAGTATATTTACCGTGTATTTCTCGAACAATCATTAGGCCTATTTATAATGAGAAAAATAAGAACAATTTATAATAATTTCAGATTATAAAAATAGCTAATTCTTCAAGAATAGCCCGTACCGGTGCTTAATTCGTGTTTTTCGTGCCACGCATTTCGACCAACATGAATTTAGCAACGGTAGATTATGAATTCTAGCTTTCGTGAATATTCTTCAACAATCGTCAGTTAAGTTTTGGAAATAAGAGTAGTAGACAATTACTATTAAGTCAACAATGCATCAGATATCTGTAGTTGTAGTGGTTTGTTCCTGAATAACCCTGAAACATGTACGATGACGTCATGTTCGGTAGTAATATCTGCCAAGAAAAGAAGTAAATTACGTTGCTATTTAAAATAAGAATTTCCTTAAATCCACATTTCTCCCCCAATTGAGGACGAGAGAATCTAATAAAAACAAATATACAGTGATTCTCTTTCCATTATCATGTAACAAGAGAGGCTAGAATCCTGAGTTGTGTTAAAGTTACATATTATGTCTTCTGTATCGCACCTATACCCTCCCAAATCTGGTAAGAATGTGAACAGAGAATAGTAGAGAAAAGCAAAAATACCTCACTTTGCACAGTAAGGTATGAGGAAATTTTTTATTGTAATATTTTCCCGTGAGTGTGATTGTTCAAATCCCACTGAAATAACTTGTTTAAGAAAATAGCATTTGTACCTTGCAATATTTCTCACAGACGTATTTCAGGCTGTAAAAATATATATGTTCATAACATAGAGCTTGGGGATTTGTTGGCAGCTAGCAACTATCCGTAAGCCTTTCTCCTCCCACCTCAACAACGGAAGTTGCTGCATTGTACCGCCAGCTTTATAGGCAACTTCTCCTACGTGAGAGATGTGTGGGTTATCTAAACAAAACCTGCAGGCGACGAGACCAGGTATGTTGAATGACGCTCTACTTCCTTGCCATAAATAACACGGACATTCTATCCCATTGCTGTACATTGCAAATGTATCAATTCAAATTAATGTGGCTCTATGTGAGGTAGATATTGTTTATATGTGCGGACATAAATCAGGATTTACTTAATCCTGATTTATTCTACAGAGCAATTTATTTTGTGTACTGTAAATAATAGGTGTTCGTAACGTATTCATTTTAAAAGAGAGTTATAAAAGGTACTGACAAATTTGTCATATTTAAAACTTGATGTCAGGTGTCAAGCAGCCCTGAAGCTTTATAGGGGAGTTTACAGAATACTCTAGTTCTGAAATGTAATGCTGTGTGTTTTTATTTGTGGCGAAATGAAAATACTGTAAAACCTAAATTCATTTTTCACGTTATTAAATATAACTTTTAAAAAAGTTCATGGAAGATAAAACGTTTGCAGTCCCGAATTAAATTTTGAGTTCAGACGTAATAATTCGTGCTCCTTCCATAGTGTGTGATAGAATCTCCTTTGTCGTATTTGCACTATGTTTTCTTAAATAGTGAGAGTGCGGATTTCCGAACCAATTAAAACCAGGTAATCAAGCTACTTTCAATTGTCCACTTTTGGTCCTGTGACATCAGATTGACTATGGTACAAAACTTGATATCAATGCTTAATAATTTGACCTACCCAGTTTCTGGTAAGTTTTCTAAGCGTACCATACTCAAAATAATCTCTTATTTAAAAATTGGTACCTTCCGCTCATATCATTCCCTATCTTCTCTAATAATAATAATAATAATAATAATAATAATAATAATAATAATAATAATAAGATAAAATGGAGAAAGTTACACAAAGAATTGTATTCTTCACCTGACATAATTAGGAACATTAAATCCAGACGTTTGAGATGGGCAGGGAATGTAGCACGTATGGGCGAATATAGAAACGCATATAGAGTGCTAATTGGGAGGTCAGAGGGGAAGAAGATCTTTGGGAAGGCCGAGATGTAGATGGGAGTATAATATTAAAATAGATTTGAGGGAGGTGGGGTATGATGACATAGACTGGATTATTCTTGCACAGGATAGGGATCGATGACGAGCTTATGTGAGGGCGGCAATGAACCTTCGGGTTCCTTAAAAGTCATTTGTAAGCAATTAATAATAAAAGAAATTTCCAATCTTTGAAAATAAATTATGTTGGTGGTGAATTGACTTGATTGTGATAATGAGGATTTAATACATAATTAACGTCAACTGCAGCAAAATTTAAAAATGTAATATAGCATGTAATATTGTTGTTTAGTCAACTGCCCGAAGACAGGTTTGAACCCCATAATTTACACCAATAAGGCATTACGCATAATACAACTAGGCCAGAAGATAATTGGGTAAGATTGTCAGTTCCTTTTCCCCTCCGTTACATACATCGCTGACTAGAAAAAAACAAGGAAAGAAATAGAAACTAAGAAAGGAGAAAAAGTCGGTAAAATTTCATGAAAATAGGTCAAAATGAAGAGGTAAAAAGAAGTAAATCGAAAAACAAAGAAGAATTGTGAAATGTTGAAAATGAATAATAATTGGAATATTACAAAATCAGAAGGTGATGAAGTAATTAAGAAGTTAATTGCGGAAATGTGAAATGTTACATTGGTAAAACGAAATCATATAGGCCTAATTGGAAGTTCCTGTTAAACATGACAAGTAGACGAATGTAAGTTTTGATTACTTGTGTTATTTCAAAATGTATCCAAACAAAATATAATTATTATATTAGAAAAGTAAGCTAAATAAAGATAATGACTTCATACCCCAATCTCCAAACCCTTCTGATAATAATAAATTATGTGTTTCCGTTCTCTAACCAAACTCAGATACGCAAAATCAACTCGTGCCGCCATCCCATTTGGTGTTCTTATTCCTCGTCACGCGCTTAAAGGGCAGGGCACTTATAACAAAGGGATCAAAAGACCTTTTCAAATACGCGTTATAATTGGCCATCTGCCGATTCCCCTCATATTACTCCATTGTAACTACAGCTGATGCATCAGCTGCCAAAGGAAGAGGGTCGCTGCAATGTAAATAAGTGCACTCTTACCCTTCATTATGGGGAAATTATATCTCAAACAACCGCAGATGACTAACGACAGACTCTTAATGCGCAGATAGAAACATTCACTGCAATCCTTTATGTTGGAAATATTAGATTGTACACTCTAACTAATAATACTTTCATAATAATAAATTCTTTTGCTGAAATATTAGCCTCTTGGTAATCACTAAACTTAGAGAGACTGTATGCCTGTTGTCACTCATTACTCATTACCAGGGCTAGAACATTAGTACCCGAAACTATATGTCTACGGAATGAAAAGTAGTAGCGCAGCTCTCAATGTCAGTAAACCAGAACGACAAACATGTGCAGCCGGGTGGTCACCAAACTTCTTCAATCGTCCATGGCCTTAGAACAAGAAAATAAAAAACAAATAACATAAAAGGAATAATTTGTAATTATAAACTTCGTAATTCCAATCTAAAATAATTTACCTATGCATATATAAAAATAACATACAATTATGATTCTAGCCTCATTATAACAAATAACAATGCACATTTCCATGTTATCAAAAGAAATATTCCTTTTATGTTGACTAAAAAGAGAAAGAAAAAAGAAAGCATTTCTACTGAAAATATTCGTTCTACATCACAAGACGTTACTGAGCAAATTTGAAATATGATACAGTATTTATTACTATCCCCAGGTGAACAACAACTTTGTGAATCTAATAGTTTATCTCGTATATAGCAGGCAATATTTAATCAATAATTATTTTCAATAAAATTTTCCATTTTTATTGTAATGTCAGCTAGAAAGTTCGTATCGTAATCATGCTAGGCAATGTATTAATCTTGCTCAGGATAGGGAACGATGGCGGGCTTATGTGAGGGCGGCAATGAACCTCCGGGTTCTCTAAAAGTTATTTTTTAGTAGATTATTTTACATCTTAGGTTATTTAGCGTCTGAATGAGACGAAGGTGATTATGCCGGTGAAATGAGTCCGGGGTCCAGCACCGATAGTTACCCAGCATTTGCTCATATTGGGTTGAGGGAAAACCCCAGAAAAAACCTCAACCAGGTAACTTGTCCCAACCGGGATTCGAACCCGGGCCACCTGGTTTCGCGGCGAGATACGCTAACCGTTATTCCACAGGTGTGGACTCTAAAAGTGATTTGTGTGTAAGTAAGTAAGTATATATGTGTATATATGTATGTATTCACACTGCAAATGGGTAAATACCCGGTGGCACAGTGGTAAGAAGGTAAGTATTAATGTTAATTTATTAATATGTACCTCGGCCATGACTCAGACTTCCAGAGCCAGAAGAGAAATGAAACAGACAGTATAGGCCTATATTCGAGAAGTATTACTATTTGTTAATCACCGTGTTCTAGTCTCATTTGCTTGCTATCAGACCATGATACTCATACGGAAGAGAAACACAGGGGAGAAATCAATATTCCGACTACTATCAACTGTTTTAGCTGCACGGAATAGTTTCACAGAGTTGAAGTAATTTATTATTTATGCCCATGCTTCGCTCACCCAGAACAACTCAGCGTTCATGTGTCTGTATTTACTGAAAGCCTATGGTAATCGAGGACAAACATTACAACCCACATGTAACGCCTATCAGTAATGCTACCGGTATTGAATCTCCTTAAACAAGATTTTTAAATTCGCATGGTTATTAATTCCAACATGCTATGTATCCTTTTTTTTTTTACTTTTTCCGAGGACTCGTTATAGATTACCCGACATTCGCCTTATAGTTGGGAAAACCTCGGAAAAAACCCAAGCAGGTAATCAGCCCAAGCGGGAATCGAACCCGCACCCAAACGCAACCCCAATTCGGCAATTAGCCGACTGATCCTGCGTTTCTTCCGGCGGTCTTGGCTTAGCTTACGAACATCACCCCTGTTACATTAGCGAATGAACTCGACTCCACTTGCACTGCGAAAGGACACTACATCTTCCAATGTGCAGACTTACAATTTCCGGAGTTTCTTCTTCCGATCCTGCAGCCATGCTTCTCTGCACTCCCTCTCCCCACCCCCCTCATAACAATGAAAGTTTATGTTCAACGCGTTTCGAGGTACAATCCAACAATTTAAGTTTGTAACCGTTAATAATATTCATTTTGTTAGATAAAATCGAATGCTATCGATACAAGTCCGCTGATACACCCATTGTATCCTAGATGGCTATGTGTTGCCAAGGAGTCCATGATCCGACGAGTGCATGCGTGTGTGAAAGCAAGAGGAGAACATTTTGAACATTTGTTATGAGTTTCTGAATTGATTAAATTTGCAACACTTGATACCAAGCTGACAATATCTAACAGATGTTTCATTATGTTCTTTAATTAATAACTAAAAAACTAAGAATTTTCGGATATATATTTATATGAACTTTTTTCTTGTTTTGGTGTGAGGAACATGCACCCAAGTTTCGTCAAAGTATTTCTGAAGCACTCTGTATAGGCCTAACAAAATATGTTACTGAAATTTCCTTTTTCCTGAAACGTGTATTATACCGTACTCGTAGTTTTGTTGGTTAAGCCCTTATTTCGGACAAGTCTTCAATTATATCCACGGCTGGGGGGATCATCGTGCTAACCACACAATATCTCCACTCTGGTTGGATGATCGTCCACCTCTGCTTCGGCATGTGGACGTGAGGCCAGCAGCCGGCTGGTCAGTCATGGCCCAAATGAGCTGTGGCGCCACAGATTTACTTTTTTACTTTTACTTGAATTATATACAATATATTTCACAGGACATTTCTTAATATGACGTGAATATTTATTATGTGGACTTCTGTGTAATTTGCATTGCACTGTTTATTTTTAGGCAATTGTGTCCTAATTAAAGACCGCGTATATGTAACACTTTTGCTTTTGATTGCGTAATAGTGACGTGGACTCTGACAGACGGTCTCCACAGACGAACATCTGAGCGAGAGGTAATTCGAATGATAATCGATACTCGCGCTTCACAACGTAGACGAAACGAGATAAAGCAATCACAGCATATTGGAAGGCAATCCAATGTAATGCCGGCCATATTTTCGAACATGCGTGTCGCGACTAGTGTTTCCAGTGTTCGCCTTCATATGACATTCAGATTATGTGTATTTATTAAATACTGTATGAAGTTAAAAACTCTTCATTAGAATATTTCTATATTCGTTCTCAATTTTATTATTATTATTATTATTATTATTATTATTATTATTATTATTATAACTCTTTTCTATAAAATTTAATAGTATTGTTTGTTGTAAATTAACCACTGCAAATCATGACCTTCATTTTGTTCTTATTGCAACAATTATATAGTTAAATTGTATCCTTGTCGTTCATTTTATTATTGTATCACTGTGCTGGATATTTATTGGCCAATGACTGTTGTCCGTCACATAAATAAATAAATAAATAAATAAATAAATAAATAAATAATCATCATATATCAACATCATTATTGTTGTTGTTATAGATGATAGTTCAGAATCTCTCTCTGTTCCATGTAGATCTATGTGATATAAAATGTTTCAGAAGAGCTTTCAATTTTTGAACATGTGTTCGGAACTATTGTCTAAATTTCCGAAACTATGTGCAGGTTTCGTAATAGATGATACAGGCTAAGAACTATACTATCCAATATCATTTGTTTATTTATTTATTTATTCATTTATTTATTTATTTACTTATTTATTTATTTATTTGGATGCCATTCATATTCATCTACATTTGGATTGAAAATAATTTTTGAATGCAATGAAAGTATGTTCACAGGAAGTTATCACGGTTGCTATGGCAACAATAAATTACGGTCCGTTCTGATTTGTGGCGTAGTAACGTTGTTCCAGTTCATTTTATGAACAAAGCCACGCTTGTTTCTACTTGAATTTCGTCTGCTGCTTGGCTTGTGCGTTCCAATTCCGAGCTAACGTAAATGAGTTTGTTCTGTTTTTTTTTATAACTATAGTTATTTTTCGTGCTGCTGTAGTTTAATTAATGGTTAAATCTATTTGTTTCATTATATTTTATTACCTGTATTTATATTGTAATTTTGTTCTCGCGGCAGAACGTTTGTTTATTTTCGAAACACATCCACAGATCGCGCGCGCACATCAAGTACCGGAAGAGTTAAATGTACGGCAACATTGGTCTCAAGATGCATAAGCTGGCGATCACAAAGTAATTTTAATCCAAGTGTAGACGCTTGATTTTATTTTTATTTTATTGGATTATTTTACGACGCTGTACCAACATCTAGGTTATTTAGCGTCTGAATTATATGAAGCTGATAATGTCGGTGAAATGAGTCCGGGGTCCAGCACCGAAAGTTACCCAGCATTTGCTCGTATTGGGTTGAGGGAAAACCCCGGAAAAACCTCAACCAGATAACTTGCTCCGACCGGGATTCGAACCCGAGCCACCTAATTTCGCGGTCAGACGCGCTAACCGTTACTCCACAGCTGTGGACTTGGCGCTTGATATTGTTTCAGCGAAATATGAATCTTAGTTCCTTAGTCAACATAGGTCAAATTGTAGACCGAGAGGTATCTGTTTTATAATATAACTTTAATATGTTCCTGAAAGATAATATGTAGGAGTATGTATACTCCATAGAAAGTGCATTTTATGACACGCATAATTCACTCGTCTTTCGAAGATTGCGCTTGAACGTGGGTTCTAATATCGCTTAAGTTGATTACTTGGTTGGGTTTTCCGAGATTTCCCAAACTGTAAGGCGAATGTCAGGTAATTTCATAGCGAGTCTGCCTCATCTCTCCAAAATACCATTTCGCTATCAATGCCAACAACACTAGATGGCCTTGCTATTAATACAGCGTCGTTAAATAACCTAATTTGAAAATAAAACACAAAATATACATCTTGATTACACACTTTTAACACTTATGTCACTTAAGATTTGTTAAATTTGTTATAACAACTTTTATATGTTAATTTGAAAGTATGTTGGTAATTTATCTTATTTAATAACAAGTTTCGACTTGGTATTGACCATCTTCAGATTACTAGCGAGGTCTTTGCTTGTTTCCGGTTTCTTCTTATGGTATCTTGGTGGCGGGTGCACTTATGATCGGCAGTGTTTGTCAAATAGTGTGCTTCTGAAATTTAATTATATAGGTACTGACGATAAGGTGTGGATAAGTTTTTGTACGTCTATATGTTTCGTATCGTTCTAATGTATTTAATTTCTGGTTTTTCTGTTCAATATATAGGATTTCCATGTCTGTTTCTGTGTTGTTGTAGTTGTGGTTGTATTGATGTGTTCTGCGTATGTAAAACTATTGTGTGACTTGGTCAAGGCTGTGATGTGTTCCTTGTAACGCTTCTGTAAAGATTTCCCAGTTTTTCCGATGTAGAAGTCACTGTAAGTACTGCATATTAATTTGTAAACTTCTGTTAGGTTGTATTTGTTTGTCTTGTTTTTGTGTTTAGAAGATTTTCCAGAGTGTTTTGTACTCTGTATGCAATGCTGTAATTTAATTTCCTGAATAAAAAATGCGATCTTGTATGCATTTTTGTTTTCGTATGTTAGCGCGATGTAGTTTTTTGTGTTCTTGTATTAGTGTTGTTTTCTTGTTTCTTTTTTTTGTGATTATGCAGTGCCTTTTTTATTATATGTACTATATTGGGACTGTATCCATTTTCTTTTGCTATGTATTTGATAGTGTTTATTTCTTTATTGTAGTTTTGTTGGTTTACTGGTATATTTCAAATTAACATAGGAAAGTTGTCTTTATAATGAATTTACCAAATCTTTAATAAACAAATATAACGGACTTACGTGTAATTTCGATCTGTGATGTTGGTAGGGCTATATTTACAAGCTCCAGACAAAAAGCATTAACAGTATCGTTATTCCTTTTCTTCTCGAATATTAGGCGTAGCATTTAAAATAGAATATGTAAATGAATGAAAAGACTCTCAACTCTAACCTCTGACTTGACAAAGAAGATGGTCATCAACAAACACCCATTTGATAATAATTGTAATACAGAAAGAGAGCCTGACTTATTGACATTGTAACCGCTAATAGCTCTGTCACGGCAAGTTAGCTGGTTCACATTTCCTATGTGTGACCTATGGCCGACAGGTCTCCACCTTAACAATCAAGTAGATAGTATGTCGTACTAGACAATACCTTATACATGCTTGCCTCTTTTCGCCGGAACTGCTCAACCCACTCAGTTTTGACGTCATCCATATACCTTCCTGACAAAGCAAGCAAAATCACTTTCTAATATACAACTCATATGGACACTGACAATATTGACTGACAAAGCTAATTTCACTCCTGATATGCTGACATTAAAATGTCCTTCAGTTCGCGGCAAAAATTTGTTAATATTTCAGTGTTACTTGGAGTTTAAAAAACGAGAGTGCTCCGTGATAAGATTTTTAGCGGATAAAGACGCGACTCAAGTTTGTGTTGGTATTCCTATTTTCTTTTCAGTCATTCCGATAAATCTCATTAATCCTCGTCATCGTCATTACAGTTTTCGAGGGATGAACACAATTTGTTAGCCAAAAATATGTTATGGTCAAAGTTTCTTAACTGAAAGACATAGTGCCACGGCTCAAATGACGTGCATTCCCTTTTCAAAATAAGTTAATAAAATTTGGAGTATTATTTTCTTCTTCATTTTATGCATTCAGCAATAACTTGTTCCATCCTCATTCGTTCTATTTTTTTTCCATGTTGGGCCTTGAAATATTCCTCTATGTTTGTAACATAACATTCTTTTTTTTTTAGTAGCTTATTTTACGACGTTTTATCAACAGCTCAGGATATTTAGCGTCTGAATGAGATGAAGGTGATAATGCCGGTGAAATGAGTCCGGGGTCCAACACCGAAAGTTACCCAGCATTTGCTCATATTGGGTTGAGGGAAAACCCCGGAAAAAACCTCAACCAGGTAACTTGCCCCGACCGGGAATCGAACCCAGGCCACCTGGTTTCGCGGCTAGGCATGCTAACTGTTACTCCACAGGTGTGGACAACATAAAATTCTGAAGTAATTACTTTTTTTTTTCCTACAAAATATGTTCTGGAGTATTTAGTTTTTTTCTTACAAAATATTTTTCAATAAGTTTCATAACAGGAAAATTATTACATAATCCACAGTTTGGAAGATAGATAGACTGGATTTGCAGTAAAAACTTACTTTCCACAGGTATTTGGTATCTGCATAAACATCAGGCAATTTCACTTAAGTATAAGAGGACAGGAGAGAAACATCACTTATGGACAAAGCCGGGTATTTATGGCGATCGACATAATAGATATACAATAGATTTTTAATAATCTTTACGAATTAAGTGATTCTGATTAATAATATGCGGATAAAACAATCGCGAAAAATCGCGAAATAGAGTTCTAATAGCGAAATATGAACACATTCGCGAATTATTACTATTGCGTCGTTTTATAACGAATTTATTATATTCTGAGTTTTTTTTCTGATTTTTTTTTTCACTTGAATTTGTTATTATATCCAAATAGGCTACATTACATGGTATTCCAGGTGTTCACAAAATTCAACATTTCATTAATAATTTGAAAGTGTTAATTTGAGTGCTGCAAGTCTTTTCCGTTTTTAATGAATGTGTATTAAATACAGTCTCAGTCCAACAAATATTGTCTATTGGCCATACCGGACTTTTACCAGAATCCAATGAACCTTTAATGTCAATTATTTGGAAAGTGAGTTAATATTGAAATTCCAAAATAATTGTATTTTCCAAAATTTCCATTAATCGCCACCAAGAGTACAAACCAATCTCCAACAATCTCCGCCGACGAGAATATTAAAAAACACAGATGATAAAATTAATCTCCATAAATACCTGTCCCTGCTTATGAAGGGGTATTCTTAAACTTTTGGTAGAACCTGTATACTTATGAAAATAAAAAGTTAATTGAAAAATGTAATTTTTTGACCAAGAGAGGTACACATTCGTCCTTAATTTTAAGACAGATCTTCATACTGTAAGAAGTATTTTCGCTCAGATAAACTTACAATTAATGAGAATTGCATCAAGTAAAAAGTGCCCACAAATGTTACATTGTCCACTTTTGATCGATATTAAACCTGAACCTCATTTAAACTAAAATTCAATGTTTGTGTAGGGGTTTCTTAGTCACTACCATTATATGAATAGTCCCATAAATCCGCTTCCTAGCCACAGCTGTAGTCAGTTGGCGGGGGGCTTGTTCACTGATCTCAAGGTGCGCTCGGGCGTGGGTTCAATTCCCATTTGGGCAGATTACCCTATTGGTTTTTTTCTGAGGTTTTCCTCAACCATAAAGCGAATATCAGGTAATCTATGGCAAATCCTCTGCCTCATTTCGCCAAGTACCATCTCGCTATCACCAATTCCACCGACGTTAAACAACGGTACTCAGCATCTAAAACATCATCTTAGCTACGTATCACATAGTTCTATTAAATCCATCGTACTTCATCGTGCAACTCAATTTCGACTTGTGTGTAAGGCAATACACCACCATATAGCAAAATCAGGCAACATTAATCGGGTTTGGAAATCAAGACCGTGGCTTCCATGTAACGTCGAAGGGACGCCTTAGCTGTTATAAACACCTTAAGCTTTCTTTTTTGTCCGTTATTTAACGACTCTCAATCAATTTAGCGTCCCTGGACTTGGTGATAGTGAGATAGTATTTGGCGAGATAAGACTGAGGATTCACCACGTGATTACCTGATATTCGCCTAACAGTTGTAGAAAAATTCGGAAAAAACACAACCAGATAATCAACCCAAGAGGCTATGGAATCCACGCCCGAGCGTAGCTCTGGATCAGCAGACACACGCGCTAACGCCTGAGCTACGCCAGTAGCTACACCATAAGTTACTATTTCATTTTTCATACTGCTTAGATCAGTGATCTGACAGAAAATACATACAGGTTTGATAAAATCGCTTGGGGCTCTTTCTAACTCTCTTCTCTTTCCATGCAATCTTTCAAACCTCAAATCAATACATGTATTAAACTTGACAAACTTTTCTTACAGTGAGGTTTATTATTTAACAACGATTTTATAGCATTCGTTCATAAAACCTTCATCTCGCAAGTTCTGAGAAAACCTCTTGTTTCTTATACCATTTCTTCCCCTACGAATACTTTTGCATTTGAAAGAGAGCAGCAGTAAACAAAAACCGCATTTGTTTTTAATTTTTAATAATACGCGATTGAATTTCTTCTCATTCCATCCCCCGAATCTGTTTCCACGGATCCTGTGCGGCGCCTGTGTGTCTAGGCGGTTCACTAACTCCATCTCGTGACCGATCACAGATTTCTGTTGAAAATTTGAATAGTTCCAATTTTAGACGATCGAAGTTGAACCTGCCCGACGGGTAGTAGTAGTAGCTGCCACTTTCATTACTGATTCAATTAGTTACCAGTTTTTAAAATAGATTTGACCTCTTCATCCGTATGAAACAAATGAAGCTGGGTTTCATACGCAACCAACTAAATCACTGAAATCTAGTTTTTACTGATATTTCTCTAGAGTTCAGTTCTTACAAATGCGTGGTAGTGGTATTATTACGTATTATTAACCTATTACTATTATTATTATTATTATTATTATTATTATTATTATTAAATTGTTACGAATTTTCAGATTTTTAGTGCTTCGTAGATGTAAAAACATTAAAATTTCTGGACTTCTTTATATCGCTGGGAATGAGAAGGAAAAGGGAATCTATTTATTGGATTCAGTACTAGAGAATATCTCTTGGTAAGGGATTCGATCAGGAAACTTCACTTGTCTTGAGCTTTGGTGATAAATCATGTAACTAGCTCCAAAACTCTGAATAATAATAATAATAATAATAATAATAATAATAATAATAATAATAATAATAATAATAATAATAATAATTTGAGCATTTTTACAAACATTTAAAATAACGTAATTTATAACTAGCTCAGTCCAGAAAAGGCCAAAACTTGTGCTAGAGAGTATTCCTCAAAAGTAAAAAGTAAAACTATACATCAAGATAACAATGAAATAGAATTAATTATAAAACAAAAATGAAGGCAATAAAATTCATGTTCTGTTCAAAAATAATTTATTCACTTCATTTTAAAACCGAAATTATTCATTGTTAGGTATGCATTATGACTAATAAAAGAACTAAGTTTCTTATAGTCTTGGCCCAAGATCTTTTGTGCCCGAGATTACGGGTTCGATCCCGATCCAGTCGATGGCATTTAAGTGTGCTTAAATGCCACAGGCTCATGTCAGTAGATTTACTGGCATGTAAAAGAATTCCCGCGGGACAAAATTCCGGCATACCGGTGATGCTGATATAACCTCGGCAGTTGCGAGCGTCGTTAAATAAAAAATAAATTACAAATTTCTTGGGACAAAGTTACAGCGATGCCTCAGACCAGATTCGGCCCAACACTTACAGTGGGAAATAGCATATTTTGTTATATTAACTTGATTTTGCTTTTGTGATAATACAGTACATTATAAATAATTTATTCTGGCGCATTAACACAGCAATCACGAACGTCATACAAGACATGCTTGAGAGGGTTTAGCAAGATAGACCTCTTCGGTATTACAATCATGGTGCTCACATCGAGTGCGTCTAAGGTCAACATAAAACTTCAAACTTCCCTCTTTCAATTAGTGGTAAGATCAGTTCAATATTTGTGACAATATACTGGGTGTTCAGTTCAAAGTGTGTCATGGCTAGCCCTATGCCGTCATGTGGCTAGCCGATGAGCCTAGGGAATTCAATCTTCCTACACTTCTGCAGAGGCGTATTACCTAAATGCCATAAGTTGCCTAGCAAGTACGGCGTTCATTCAGAAGAGTACTTACCGATACGTGAGGTAACGCCGGTAGTGGCAGGAATGTGAACTGTTTGGAAACACGTAGCTACTGAGGTGAGTTTTTTTCTTAATGTCGGGATATGGCGAGAGGGTTAAGACGATTACTTATGTATTTATTGACAATAACTTGGACGGTCAACATGGACACGGAGCATTTGATTTGTGTTGTGGAATGCTGTGGAATGTTGCGGTACACAACCGATGATAAAAAATACCCTGCGTACGACTTGCCCGCGCAAAACACAGTTCGAAAGAGGTTATGGTAGCACACAGACCGTACATGCCGCCATCTGTTGCTACGACGTTCAAGTTATACCGTACACGTTGTCAAGTTCAGATTGAACGCCTTGAATAATAGGCAACTTCTCTGACATAAAAGCTGAAACTCGCTTCAAATCGCTGACTCACAACAGTGACGTCATGACACACTTTGAAATGAACACCCAGTAGCTTTCTGAAATCGTTCAATAATTTCTAACCACGGTGTACATATTAAAAAGAATATACTGGCATAGTTCCAACCCCAAACAGTATTTTTCGCCCAAAAATTTTAGGACAAAAAAAGAGGAAATTATGTGATAACATACAGTATGTGACGTGAACATCTCAATTGCAATCGAAATAAAATTTCTGTTCCACAAAATCCTCTCATTTTTTCTGTAAGTGTAGGACGAACCTTGATGTTATACTCCACAAATCTTCCCGATATTTAACCTCAATCTCTTTCTATCATTAGACACTGTAAATCTCTAGAATTACAGTTGGAAGTTTCGGATATTACTTCATTTGAAAACTAAAACCATTATATTGTTTTCAATATTCTGCATTTCAAACTAAGAAGAAAAGAAACAACTATTGTCAGTCATGGTAGTCTCTCTCCAGAATGCAACAACGATCTTCTATAGAATAAGTTGCATCAATGCTAGATATTCTGTAAATGTTAATACAACATGAAATGACTGGAAAAACTTTCTTTTGGCAGTAAGAGTTCTCCAACAATTCTCTATGCATTAGTCTTGAATCGAGAAAGGGCTTTCGAAGCGGAATTCAGACGTCTTCTTAGTTGTGATGTCTAGAATTCTCCGCTTGTCTGGCCTCAATTGAAATTCCTGACTGCAAGTGGTGTAAAACGAATTCTGGACGGTAATATCCTGCATCGATTATTATGAAACGTACATACGTCATCAGAACTTGAATCAGAAATGCAAATCGTGAAATCTAAATCCAGAGAAGAATGGTATGCTCGAAATGCTGTCCACTTGAGGATTTGGTTTTCTTCCTCGTTCTCATCTTTCCCTCGTTCTCCTCGTCATTCCTCGTTATCACAGTCCTTCCTTCCTTATCACCAGAGACCGGAAGTTTAGGCATAATGAATCATTAAAATAGGCAGGCAAAAATGCATCATAAATAGCTAAAATAAGCAGGCAAAAAGGCATTATAAATAGATAAAATACGCGATAAAAGGCAATTACAAAAATCTTGCACTAGACCCATAACCTTGCAATTTCCACAAAGGGATTTCGGCTGCAAGAAAGCTTTACATAAGTCGAATACAAATTGAGATTTTCGACTCGATGTTGCAATTATACTGTTGAAAGGAAAGAAATCTTCTTCCCAGTAGCCTTGGAAAGTGCATTTTTGTGTTTGGTTGTACTAATATGTTGCGATATGAAATATTTCTTTTCGTAGTTCACTGACTGCTCACATATTTTGCATGTAAGTACTTTACCGTCAGTACAAAATACGTCAGATCCAAAAGTATTAACGTAACTTTGCAATTTACTGCGTAAAGGAACACAATTTCGGCATCTTGCTGCTAGCTACAACAACGTTGCAATGAAAACTGATAGAAAAATAACCGTCAAAATAACGTTAGACCCGCACTCATTGTTGCCTTGTCAAATAAACACAAGCGGTAATTAAAACTCTTACTGTTATACATTTTTGCAT
Organism: Periplaneta americana; assembly: GCF_040183065.1. NCBI lineage: Eukaryota > Metazoa > Arthropoda > Insecta > Blattodea > Blattidae > Periplaneta > Periplaneta americana. Next base: position 71,654,396 of record NC_091121.1, read on the forward strand.
GGCAGCACTCATTGTTGCAAAGAGAATATGAACTGACTGAAAGACAATAATATACATTCGGTGAAGTCACTTTCATTGTAGCGGTTAAAGAAATAAATTAAAATATACCTGTAGGCAATTTTTAATAATAAATTAATAAATAATAGATAAATAATCAAATAAAGGCAAAAAAGCATTTACTTTGTAAATTAGGCATTTATATTAAAAAAGGCATAAAAGTGTGACAAATATATAATTCGTACAGATTTACTTTCAAAATGAAGATAGGTTTAAACATATTTAAAAAGGCATTCTGCCAAAGTTCCGATTTCTGCTTATCACCGTCTTTTTCTTCGTTCTCCTCGTCTTTTCCTCGTTATCCTCGTCTTTCACTCGTTCTGCTTGTATTCCCCTCGTTCTCCTTGTTTTCTTCTAATTCTCTTCTTCCCTTCTCCATTTATTCTCATTGTTGTTCTTTCATTAGCCTTCTTCAGACATTTGTTGCACCACCCACACGTAGTCCTACGTAAACATATGTAACACAATTATTAAGCTATCCACCTGTGGATAGATGTTCGCACACAACATGTAGTTTTGCGTTAAGATATGCAGAATAGCAGTCTTATGCACCTGTCGACTTATATTTCGAAATAACTAAAACTCTGATCACAAAAATTACAGCTGCAGTACCGATACTTCAATCCAGAAATTATAGTCCCGACGCTGTTATTTCCGGCGTGACTCCGCCTCTTTGCTTACGTTTTAGAAAGTGACAGCTCTATAAAGTCTAAGTAGGTAGTATCGTTCGCCATTTTTGTTCTTACGCTGCCGAGCTACCATACGAGGAATCTATTTGCCACACCGTTAAACATTATCATGTCGTAGCTCCTATGATAATAAATCAAACGCAATGTAATTCAGCAAATAATTGAGCGGCAAATAACGTCTTCGTGTGCTTTCTGCGAACGCCAATGTAAGATCTAAAATGGCGGGCGATTATATTAAGTATTTATCGAGCCTTAAGAAATGAATCAGCGAATCACAAGACGCACACGTTTAAATGTAGCCGACCTGCAACGCGATTGGCTGCCGGAAATTAGAGCGACGGGACTATAGTGGTTCCCACCCCTAAAGTTCTCTAACCGCCAACGACACAGTTTCAAATGACGGACTATATTTGATGTCGTGGAAGCTCAATACTTAATAAATATGCATCCATAGATAGTTGCTAACCACTAGGATCGCTACTGTCGCCTCATTACAGGCAATGCGAAATAGTACCTGCACAGTCTATTGTTTCTAGTACCCTCATAAACTCAAGCTTCGTGACTGTATATACTAGACTGTGGTAATATCATAGGGACGAATACTTTGCGTTGTGTTCTCACTGCTGACTGAAAGAAGGGAGACGCTTGAATGGAAAAATGTAAGGATCTCGAGAATATGTATGTAGCAGTACCGGTAACATTTTTTCCGCTACAAATTCCACTGGAACTTATCGGGATTCGAAGCAGAGTGTCTGGTATTAAGTAAAGACACTATACGCACAAACAGCAGTAATTAGTATGCACATATTTTCAGGGTCACCCTGTATACTGAAGTCAAAAGAAAGCATAGTTTCAGCTAAGGCTGCTTTTACAACCACCACAGAGTTACTTTTTATGATTCACCCAGCAGAGCAAGGAAGTTGCGACTGTAAGAAACACGAAGTTAATGAAAGCGCCTGTTTTTCCGCATGTTATTACTCGCTGAGGACTGTTTGCAATTAACCACAAGACTTTATTATAGAACTGCTGTGCCTACACGCTATCTTGTGCGGCCTTAGAGAACATTCCACTCCTTCCCTTCAAAGCCTCTCTGTTTTTGTTCTGTTTGCAACATCTTTGAATTAATCAAACTGAATCGTTTCTGCGAAATGACACAATATCACGACATTTCCTCCAGACTACTGGAAAACATCGGCGACGTAATTTCTGATCTAGTTCAGATGTTACATATTTCCTGACGAAAAGTAATGGTTCAGTTATAAATAATGCCTCTGAGAACCTGAAAATAGTGATAGCAATTATGCAACTATTGGTACAACTTTTTTACGTTTAGGGGAGACTGCTGTACCTTTAAACACTTTTCACATTTTATTTTTTTTTTTTAATTTTTGGAAATGAAATTTTTTAAATGAAAAAAAAATACTTGAAATAATTATTGAAGATTCATTTACAATTTCCTGTATGTATTTTCCTCTTTTACAGATCTATTAAGGACAAAAAAATAAAATGAATGGATATGTAATGTGTCCAAAGGTACAACAGGTTCATGTACCTTGGAACATACCCTCTTGTAAGTTGAAACACATGGAATATAAGTGGGAATATAGCTATAAAAACTGATAATTATATTTAAAATGTATTTGCAAATATAAACCAGAGCAGGCCTCTCTGATTGAGATTTTATTTCCTGGAGGAGCAATAACTGCTTCAACAGCTTTCTTCAAGGCATCCGGATCAATTGGGGGCCTCTTAACTCCATACTTACTTCGTGACATGATCTTAAAATAAAAGACGAACAAAAACCGATAGTATTGTTTACCGTGGAACATGTTCCATGGTACGAGATGTTTTGTGTTCAAAGATACAAGAGGGTGCACGTTTAAACAAATATGGCTCCCAAAACCAGAGATTCGAATAAATCATGGAAATTAAAATATGTTATTACTCACCAGGTAATAGGGAACACACTGCACTTGATTGATAGTAACAAATACAATTTGGTTTTGTGTTAGAAAAAAAAATCACTTTTACTTTTGTTTACTTTTGGTACTAAAAAACTTCTTTTGTCCACAGAACTTTGCAGTAAATCAAACTGAACCTACGACCAGATCTACTTAGCGGCTTCTCTACAATCTACTTCAGTTTGAGTCCTCTAGGTAGCAGCAAAAATTAAAAAACAAAAAATGTTCAAAGGTATACTATGCTGAAGGTACAACAGTCTCCCCTACACGAAGCTCGATCAAAACTCGCGGAAAGATTCTTGGCTCAGAAACTTAAAGTGCATTCTGCTTGTTATTTAAGATTGAATAATTAATACTTCTTTCTTTCCGTCAAAATAGTTTAAACATTACAAATGTTGGGGTTCAATTTTTGGCAGGGAATTGGAGGAATGTTTTTTCATAAAAAAACCTATGTTTTTTGTTTTCTTAGGAAGGTCCATGCCTTATGCTACTTGGCCAGATATTCTTGCTACTTATGAAGAAAGTGGAAGATAGAGGTCTGCGCGGGCCGAAATTCTTAGACCCAGCCCGGCCTGACTCGATCTGAACCAGACCCGAACTCGACTCGAAACCCGAAACTAGCAGATAAAGCAGAGACCAGAGGCCACAGAGGCCACGAACAGCTGCGTGAGATATCACTCCAGTAGGAGAATGAGCAAGAGTAATCTCCCAGTCTGCTCTGTGTCCATAGAGATGAGACAAATGCCGTCACGAAATAAGAAGTCGAACTAAACAATAACTTATGAAACCGATAGTCTACTGTTCGGGTCGACATTTAATCGTGAATGCATTAAAATCTTTGTATTATTTATTTAATCAGTTTATAATTGGAAAAAAATTATTTGCATTTCCTTTAAGGCCCGATCCCGGCCCGAACCCGACAAATATAAATGAATTTCAATCTGAACCCGGCTCGCGGGCTTGACCGGAGCCCATGCAGAGCTCTGGTGGAAGATCATAATCTCAGCATGACTGGGGATGGAATCAAGTTATAGGACTCAATATGAATATTCTGAAAGAACAATAAAAATATTGGAAGAACATATTTCATTATATTTATTATCGGTTATTTTTATTAAGTTTATGTACTTGTGTTTTAATAATAATGAAGCAACAACTGGCGTAGCTCGGTCGACTAAGGCGCTTGTCTGCCGAACCGCAGTTGCGCTTGGGCTGATAAGCTGGTTGAGTTTTTTCCGAGGTTTTCCCCAAACGTAAGGCGAATGTCAGGCAATCTATGGCGAATCTTCGGCCTCAACTTGACAAATACCATCTCGCTATCACCAATCCCATCGACGCTAAATAACTTAGTAGTTGATAGAGCGTCGTTAAATAACAGACAAAAAAATAACAAAGCAATAATTTAACTGAACTATTATTGAAGTTTCATCATTTTTTACTTAATTATATTTGTATAGCCTATTTAAGTATTGTATTATAGTATTAGGTTGGTGCATAATTCCGTAGCGATTTTTCATAAGTTTATTAAACACATCAGATACACATAAGAGAGAAGTTAATCATAAGCAATTATATTCTTCTTCACTATTTAAAACAGTCTGCCAACACTGAAGTAGTTTTTCGATTCCACACCTATAGAAATCGCGTGGTTTTCAGTTAAAAAAGTTGTCAAGCCATGTTCGGAGAGCATTTACATCCGGAAAAGAAGTTCCTTGAAGGTTGTTCGATAGAGAGCGGAAAAGGTGAAAATCAGTGGGCGCAAGATCAGGTGAATAAGGTGGATGCGGAATGACTTCCCAACCCAACTGCTGGATAGTGTTTTGTGTCAGGTTAGCAGAGTCCGGATAGACGTTATCGTGGAGTAGCATCACTTCACGCAGTCTTGTTGGTCGTTTTTCTTGGATTGCGTGTGCAAGACGTCTCAGTTGGTGACAATAAATGTCGCACGATGGTGGAATGATCACAGTTCATCACATTTGCCAGTTCTCGGGTACACTGACGTGGATCATTGTGGATTAATACGTTTAAAGGGTCTTCATCAAACCCCGAAGGTCTTCCTGAACGTGAAGTGTCACTAATGTCAAAACAACCCTCCTTTAAGAAAAAAAACATTTTCTTGCCGTGCTCTCTCCGATAGCATTGTCCCCAAACACGGTGCAAATGTTTCTGGCCGCCTCTGCTGCTTTCGCCCCTCTATTGAATTCAAAAAGAAGAATATGTCCGAAATGTTCCACTTTCTCCATTTGACGCTCCATTTTCTAGCGTCCACGGCTCCACTCACTATCAGCAAAAATTAAAACTTCAATATGTAAACTCAAGCACAACAATTCAACTTCAAATAAAAAATTACAATCGCTAAATAAACCCATAGCAACCGGAGTACTAACACGCTAAACAAAAACGCTACGAACTTATGCACCAACCCATTATTATTATTATTATTATTATTATTATTATTATTATTATTATTATTATTATTAAGTTATTATTTATATTATTACTGCTGCCAATACAGTAAACTCTAAACAAAGTAAATAAGGTCTAATTAAAGATATGAAATAATGAATTTAATTGCATTTAGGCTACTTTTTCAATATAACTTACATAGAAAATATTACATTACCTATGTCTTTTTTCTATGGGTTTGAAATACTATGCTCTAGCTCGTTATGTTCTTGTCTTATGCGAATTTTTAATTAACACTAACTATTCACAAGAAACTAATTTTCTGGACATGTTGTAGGCTTGTATATGGCGCACGTTTACAGTTTAATGTAACAGAAAACACATACAGGACAAGGTATATACAAGTATGCCTCTCCAATTGAGATAAATCTCCACTTTCCTACCGGAAATCGAACCGTGTTCCGCTGAATCTGCAGCCCCAACAGTCACCGCTTGAGCTAGGTAGACGTTATTTCGAACTAAAATCCTAGGGAGAATGAAGGAGATAATGATGTGGACTACTGATAGTACAGTAGCTTCATTCCGGTTTCGAATCAAGGACACACACTAATGGAACTAACATCATTAGAAGCGCAGATCCCTCATTACCCATCATCCCCATACAGAAGTAATTACCTACGAAGCTAATACGGTTTTGAAGTAACTAAATAACAGTAGAGGGATAAGAAGAAAGCTCTCAACGAAGTCTTATTCGCGCAGGCGAGACTGTAATGGACAACTGCTTTCAACATTATGCTAACGAAATTCTCTCCCGAGTAATTTTTTATCCCCTCGCAAGTTAAAAGCTATCCCACTGCACATGATAGTGTGCTACATAAAATATCAGGACGGTAAAGTGAAGAAAGCGAAATGACTAACCAAGAGTCGTAGTTTCTTTTTCAGGCGCACCATTAGCTACATAACTGCGAATGATTTATTTACGTTCTATTTAGACCACAGACGCTATTCAAAGATGTAAGATTCTGGATTTTACGTGACCGTCCCAATTCGGAGCCAAGTGTCACACGTCCCGATGAAAACTCTTCGGCACACTGAAATATCCAGGTTTCTGAGGAATTCGTTTAATTAATTTCTTAAAGCCATTATTATGTTACATGAAATCTAAATAGTGTTAGTTTTATTTCTCTGTGCCAGTATCATTTTAATAAAAAAAGTTTGTACTCTTATTTGCACTTTACACACAGTCGAGTGGGAGCATCGATACAGAGAGCGAAGTGTTAAGGCTGGTTCACAATAAATCGGGAACGGAAACTACAACGAGAACGAGAACGGAATTAATCTTAAATGTATTTAAATGTGAGCATTCACAATAGTTAATTGTGAATACTCACATTTAAACACATTTTAACATTATTTACGTTCTCGTTCTCGTTGTCGTTTCCGTTCCCGGTTTATTGTGAACCAGCCTTTATACTGTATATCGTACCAACTTGGGTAGAAGTGTAGTCATACACTGCTTTTACTGAAATTGTAACCCCTGTAGAAGTAGTTTTTAACAGACGTTGTGGAAGTAGATTCAGATAAACCTCTCGATGAATTTGGTATTATAAAATCTGTAATTACAAATAATTTATAAATACCGAATATGGATTCTGTGAAATTGAAGAAGAAATACGGTTGCTTGTTTCGAAAGTGCTGAAAGATCAAAATATTTGTTGTTCAACTCTTTCCTTTGTCATTGAATTCATATTTTGTTTATCTGACTCAAACGCCGGAATTGAGAGACTGTTTGGTTCGATGAATCAATGTTGCACAAAGGGGCAAAGAAACATGTCAGAAACAAATTTTGTAATACTCTAACATTGAAACATAATTTGAAAATTTCCTGCATAGATTATGTATTCCTGAAAGGGAAATACTTTCCAGTGAAAAATATGTGCAATTTTCATGTGTTTCTACATTTAAATTCACGGAAATTGAATAAAAGTGTCATGAAGCTTGAAGTCTATTTATAGTTTGGCGCTGAATTTCAATTAACATAGGCCTATAGGACTACTTGAAGCTTACCTACAAACCACAGTATTACACACAAATATTTTATCTTTTACTCGTTAGAAAATAGGCAATGTGTTCCTGTTTTTCTTGCAAAAAATATGATAGACTTAGATGTAATTTTTAATTGGCCTATATACCACGGAGTCTCACAGGGTAGCGGAAGTTAAGGCTTCTACCTCCAAATAAAATTGATATTAGTAACAGTAGGGGTGCCAGTCCCAGTGCCTGCTGTCTTTATCTCCCAAGGAAAACTGCCTGGTACTCATTCCTGTGAGTAGATCCAGGCCCAAAGTACAGCAGTTGTTTGATGTAAAATTAAGTGCATGCGTTCGAGTAAGAAAGAGTTTTTATAGATGTAATCATTTTCCGAAAAAATGTTAGGACTCAATTAAAAAAATAGGACGCCAATATATTAAAAATGAATAATTCTAAGCCAGTTTTTAAGATAAATTGAAAACTACTCTGTCATAAGCAGTAGACGGAACAGATCTAAGACTTTTACCGCAGAAGTATCACGATGATTATGATGATTTGAAATTATTTTAACACTTTGTTCTTAGATATATGTCCATAAAATTATCTGAAACTTAATTTTGATATCTAAGTTCATAATATGCGTATTTTTTTTCTCGCTGTTATTTATACTCGCTTTAACATCTCTGGTCATATCGCGAGTTAATCTTCTGTGTGAAATCCAAAGGCCTGTGGGTATTATAAGCAATTACACTGTCAGAAAGAATTTTCAAATTTATTTTATAAAAATAAACACACGTTCCCTTTAACTTAATTAAGGAGAACATTTATTAGGCACAGAAGTGTTAAATAGTCGAAAGAACATAATCTTGTAAGTTCTGTTTCTGTAAGTTCTACAGGAAAAATGAGCAACATCCATATGCCGAAAATAAATCGAAACTCAACGCCTGAATTTTGAGAACGAAACCACATTGGTTCAACATCTAAGAAATAAATTTAAGTTTATAATCGCTATTAGTGTTACTACAGAAAAGGTAATTTTTATTAATTACTTATTTGTCATTGTTTATTGGAATATCTTACTTTTAAGACTATTTATATGTATAGGGCCAAATATATTTAGTAGATATTAGGGAACGTACATTCGAGACATCATGATGATGATGATGATGATGATGATGATGATGATGATGATGATGATGATGATGATGATAATTTTCTTGAGAAGGATTAGACATGGTTTATGTTCTGTTCATATAAGCGTGTTTGCCAAGCGATCTTAAGTTGTCTGTCATTAGGCTTCTTTGTGTTTTTGGTCTGTGGCTTGTTGTATTATCTTCTAGCTTCCAATTTGGGTTGCTTGTTAATGTTTACTATATTAATTTATTTAATAGCTATCAGAAATATTTATAAATAAAATTATCCCAGATAATAGCTGTTAACCAGGGTGTAATATAAGAGTGTAGGAATCCATAATTTCTTTCAAATATTTATAGCGATTACTTCATGAGAAAATGTAAATATTTAGCAGACACAATATTCAGAATAGAGAGAGATAATAGGCGTACATAAATGTACTCTTGTTTGCTGAAGACTTGCTTATCCTCCAAGTTACAGAAATTGTCTTACTAAGTTCAGCTTTTAAACTAAACCAAATTTATAGAGAACATAATATGAAACTTTTAACTAGAAAAAAATGAAGGCCTTTCGAGGTAAAGAACTGAGTGTTAACCTTTTCCCTTACTATATATTTTACCAATTTTGTGAAAAAAATAATCATATTTTTTATTTTTGTATAGAAGTCATTTAATATTACAGAATCACTGTACATCACTAATTTTCTTACATACCTAAAAAATCACTATAAAATAGACATACATTCATACCTAAATTATTATCCCGAGTTATCTTGTGCACCTTGATTCTAGCTCTGGTAATTGTGCTACTTTGATTTTCTCCTGAACTATTTACCAACTTATGTTTTTTTTTTTATGGATTAATTTATGAGGTACAATACCAGTGCTGTTATCAAGGCGTTAAATGTTGCTTGTCGTGTGATAGACTCGAAAGCAGGGTATTACGCACAGTGGCACATTGCATTCCGGACAGTAGTATCTGCTCTTGTGTCGACTTTGTTTGTATTTTGAATCTCTCGCAATACTACACATGAAATCCTGACTGGTTGGGTTGTTTTTCAGAGTTCGTGGAATAACTTCTGGATAATGTCTACCTGTAAGCCGAAGTAGCCATCCTTGCTTGGCCATCCTTGCCTTGAGTGATAGGACATTCGGGGTGTATTTTTCGAAAATCTTACGAATTACCACCATTCGATAGTCAAAGGCTGTCTTCCTGCCTTCAGATATCGTATACCAAACGTAAGAATCCCACCACCAGATGTAGTAATATCACTAACTTCTATAGCCACTAGTCAGGAAAAGGTTAATGAAATGATGGAAACGTATATATTCGGGATAATAATCCTTAGCAGGGAAAATGGGACTCACACGATTTAACTCGTGTTAATAAATTTTGATGGAAGTTAGCAACCCGAGTTAACTCGGGTTAATCAGAGAAGTAGTTAAAATTGATAGACACTGGAACTGTTACATTTTTCAACTACACTCCTCAAGATATACAATTACTTTATTTCATTTCCATTCGGAAACAAGCTGGTTAAGCCATGATTTGGAAGAATATTTTCAACGTTCAATAATCAGATATACAAAGACGGGTGAACTTCGAACACCTTAAATCGAAGTAAAGGTGTGCTATTTTCTTGTGAAATCATTCTGAGCGAGCTTACACGCTATTTCGAGCCACTTTAATTACAGTCTCTCTTCAGGAACACGCGAGAATGAGAATTTCGTAGCACGCTGTACATAACGCTGCGGTAGGGTGATATACACAGCATCGGCTAATTCGGGTCAACACTCCGCGATAAAGAAGAGACGATGCCTTCTCTCCGGATGAACTTACTGTCATTGTTATTCCGAGGACGTGTTCTATACTCTTATTTTTCTTCACGTCCCCCAGTTTCATTTCCTCACCTCTTACGTTAGATGAACTACGCATACTCCGACATCCCTTTTCTCTAACCCTTCTTTTCCACATTTCAGGGAATAAATTATGGGAATCTGTTCCGGTCCTTTTAAGCTTCATGCATCATTAGCCTTGTCCCACAACCTCCGCACCTCTCGCATAATGCATATTTAAAAGAAGGCAAAGATTTGCTACAGACTTGTTACTACTTCGTATGTAAAGAAGGGAGCATTGCTACCCGCCTGCTAGATGACAGAAAAGTGTAACAACCTTATATCCCCTATAAACTGCCCTGGTAGCTCAGTTACAATGACCACGGACCCGAGTTCAGATCTCGGCGATTGCGGGCTTGTACTTGTGGTGAATAAAACCAGGTTTGTGAAGATTTATCTTGGTACTTCTCTCGTTTCTTCCTCATAATTTTATTACGAAAGGTTTATAAAAGTCCTAAATGACTTACTTACTTACTGGCTTTTAAGGAACCCGGAGGTTCATTGCCGCCCTCACATAAGTCCGCCATCGGTCCCTATCCTGTGCAAGATTAATCCAGTCTCTATCATCATATCCCACCTCCCTCAAATCCATTTTAATATTATCTTCCCATCTACGTCTCGGCCTCCCTAAAGATCTTTTGCCCTCCGGCCTCCCAACTAACACTATATGCATTTCTGGATTCGCCCATTTGTGCTACATGTCCTGCCCATCTCAAACGTCTGGATTTTATGGTCCTAATTGTGTCAGGTGAAGTATACAATGCGTGCAGCTCTGTGTTGTGTAACTTTCTCCAGTCTCCTGTAACTTCATCCCTCTTAGCCCCAAATATTTTCCTAAGAACCTTATTCTCAAACGCCAGTCCTAAATGACAAATGCTAAAATTTTTATTTTTACAGTATCTGATTATATGGATTTTTTCCTTAATTTGAGTTGATTTTACTCAAATATTCCAATATATACTATACCAATATTTAATAATACCTACTATATGTGGAGACTAACAGAAAGGCGAAAAATAGGGGAGACTGGAGAATTCTGGGTTTGCAGTGCAAGACCTGCTCTTGGGCAGGAAACAATGAATGAATGAATGAATGAATGAATGAATGAAGGAAGGAAGGCATGATTGAATGAAAATATTTTTAAATATTAGCGCATTTATATTCTTAAGGAAAATTATACCTCATAATACGTTAAGGGGCTGTCAGACATTTACTCACTTCAAAAGCCGGTTGTCAGCTAGGCTGCTTAGACTGTGAGCTTTCCTAAAATGTAATTTTCTCTAATATACGATTTTTGTTTTTAATATATATATATATATATATTTATTATTTTAACAATTACTTCGATTCACATTACTGTAATTCTTTCATTCTTAGAATTACATGTAATTAAACTTGTTTTGATTTTGTTGTTATTATTATTATTATTATTATTATTATTATTATTATTATTATTATTATTATTATTATTAATTGTATACGGTATTATTCCTGTATTTCTGCCATTTTTTAATTTGTTATTATTCTTATACTGGTTGAGTGAAAGAGAAGGCTTTATGGCCTTAACTCTGCCAGTAGAAATATATCTACTAAATAAATAAGTAAATAAATAAATACTAGTAAAAATGGCCTAAATAACAAATTTTGAGTTTTAATATCCGAATATAAGTAAATGTAGAAATAGAATATAGGAAATTGTATAGAACAGTAAACGGAAGAAAATTGAGGGAAGTAGAAAATTTTTGTATATAGTAAAGAATGGGAAGGAAAAACTAAGGTATAAACATATGTATACAAGACACATTAATTATATGAAAAAAGTTTTTGTTAAGAAATAACTAGAATGATTGTACGTAGTATAGAATATATAGTAATAATTATTAATAGTAAAATGTAATTAAGGGCGGTTTCCTGGAAAACATCAATTTAAAACAAATGGTACACAAATTGTACATAATTTAATGACAATAAATATACATATGTAGATGAATATACGGAGCATTCTTCTCAATTTGGTGTTTTATTTATCAAAATATTGCAATATTTACTATTTTCAAATAATTTTCATATATTTGTGAATTTCTGTTAGGTAAATGTTTAGTTTAAACGCAATTTTCTAAACAATATTTTTTTGAATGTACATGTCCCATTTTCCTAATTAATCACACGGTGCCACGTTAAATGTTTCATATCTCTCTCGTTGTTTCTTTTTATCATTCATTCTTATGTTTACACATGCATATTTTGTTGAGAGTATTCTGTGTCCGTATGGGCTACCCTCGATGGGAGGCAGTGTGTAAATAATATTATGTAAGTATGCAAGAAATTTGTACCACATATTTCAGTCAGTACTGTGATGTTCTGGATCTTCTTTTGTCAAATCTTTTTAAATATATAATCTTTAAATAAATGAAGTGTCTGAAATTTCTTTTTAAACATTGGAGGTCTATAAAATTAATATTTTTTCTAATCAATATTTAACAATTATTGATGATCACTGTATTCAACAGAAATGAATAAAGGTTTTGCAAAAAAAAAAATCAACATTTTTAACCCATTTGTTTTGAGATAATAGGGCATTCGTATGGGTTTCTTAACAATGATATAATAGGGCTTTAAATCGTCGCTTAACATTTCCACAATTCCGCTTTAATTGCCATCTTTGTCCTGAAGAATAGGGCAACTCCTGTGTTTATGTGGCGAAAAATCGACAGTCCTCTATGCTGAGTTTTCTTTGCGGTTTATCCAAACAATGGTAGGTGGCAGCAGTGGTGGATTCTAGACGACTCGTATGTCTGTGTTAAGAGGCACCAGAGCCCTTTAGGATCATACCCATGACGGGACACGACTGAAGTACTCCTTACTGAGCATGCGCATTATGTTGTAACTGGAACTTGAAAAATTCAGGTGCTCCCAAATTTTGTTTCTGGGTCTGTACATTCAAATATACAAATCCCAATGTAGCTATATTCCCAAGCCAATCCGACCAAATCCCAAGTTAACCCAGCTAAGTCAACGCTTGTCAAGTCCAAGTCAACCCGGTCAAGTCCAATTCATCCTGGTCAAGTCCTAGTCAAACCGGTCAAATCCCAAGTCAAACCGGTCACGTTAAAGTCATCCCGATCAAGTCCAAGTCAACCCGGTCACGTACAAATCCAATTCTACCCGGTCAAGTCCAATTCATCCTGGTCAAGTCCAAGTCAACCCGGTCAAATCCAATCCATCCTGGTCAAGTCCAAGTCAACCCGGTCAAATCCAATTCATCCTGGTCAAGTCCAAGTCAACCCGGTCAAATTCAATTCATCCTGATCAAGTCCAAGTCAATCCGGTCGCGTACAAGTCATTCCGATCAAGTCCAAATCCACCCGGCCAAGCCCAATTCATTCTGGTCAAGTCCAAGTCAACCCGGTCAAATCCAATCCATCCTGGTCAAGTCCAAGTCAACCCGGTCAAATCCAATTCATCCTGGTCAAGTCCAAGTCAACCCGGTCAAATTCAATTCATCCTGATCAAGTCCAAGTCAATCCGGTCGCGTACAAGTCATTCCGATCAAGTCCAAATCCACCCGGCCAAGCCCAATTCATTCTGGTCAAGTCCAAGTCAACCCGGTCAAGTCCAATTCATCCTGTTCAAGTCCAAGCCAACCCGGTCAAATCCAATTCATCCTGGTCAAGTTCTAAGCTCCACCAAGTCCTAGTCAACCTGGTCAAGTCCAATTCATCCTGGTCAAGTCCAATTCATCTTGGTCAAGTCCAATTCAACTTGGTCAAGTCCAATTCATCTTTGTCAAGTCCAAGTCAACCCAGTCACATCCAAGTCATCCCGGTCAAGTCCAGGTCATCTCGGTCATATTGAAGACAATTCATTAGATTAGACATAGGGACAGCCAACCTGTAATAAGTGTGCGAAAATAAAAAAAATGAATAGAGTTTCTAGATAAATGTTTAATTACAGAAGAAGAGAATGCTTACAATATAGGTTGTTGCAATATCAGTGAAATGGTGTAATGATAATATTAGAGGACCCACAGTCCTCAGAGAAAACATTACAGTTAGAAATTTACCGAGTTGGGCAAATGAAATGGACTTTTATAACAATAAGTCCGCACGTGTAACTATATCAGGTGATGATTTCTTCTAAGTATATCTAGCAGAGTGGTAGTACCTTGAAATAATCCATGCTACTAAAATAAGACATTGTGTTTCAAGGAGGTGGGAAATTTAGCATCAAAATAAGCAAAAGTGAAAAGGAGAGAAGTTTTTGCGAGGTGAGCATTATGTACAATTAAAGTTACTACTTCTGTGCAAGATAAATTGCAGCAGTATCGTCCTGTGACTCTGAACAGAGCCTCATTACGACGCTCATAAATATAAGGAGCTTTAAAATATGTCCCGGAGTTACACATAAAGCGGGGTCACGAGGGGAAAGCAACTCGAGTCTAATTACTCTAAGAAGAGCGAATAAAATGTTTCGATGTGAGGGATGCAAGGTGTAACCTTCTGATACTCAACTGTGTATGCATTACACCAACCATGATATATTTACCATGAACCATGTCCTCTGCTTCTAATAATCCGATTTTCTTACTGAAAACTGGATAGACCTAATTTATTTCAGACACTGGTTTAAAAAAAGGCTAATTTTGAATCTGTTTGGAAACCAATGCTTCGAGTTCGAATCCCGCCTCAGGTCGAATATTTGTCAGTTGTCAATTTTGCATTGTGTTGTCTTCGGTGAAATTCTATCGCATATCCGTCTACAGTCGAAAGAAAATCTTATATAGGCTACTGTTCTTGCGGTAACAGAGCGATTTAGACCTTTGTCCTATTATGCACGTGATCTGGGTTCGAGTCAGTCTGACCTGGAATTTTTTGTTAAAAAAACCATAGCGACATTTGTGGCAGACAATGTCGCAGGTAGGAGTTTTCTCTAAGCCAGCGTTTCTCAAACTATGGTCCGCGGACCATCTGTGGTCCTCGAGTTCTGCCCTTGTAGTCCTTCAAAAAAGATAGAAGAAAAAATAAAATTAAAGCGAATTGCGTATCACACTATATCTGAAAAGCTCAGAGTTTGGAAATGACACATGGCAATCGCCTTTCACTTTTTTTTTTCCAGTACTAATATTTTATGAAACTTCTTACCCTACCCGTTTACCACTTCCCATTCTCTCAGCAACAGAAATTACACATGGCAATCGCCTTTCACTTTTTCTTCCAGTACTAATATTTTATGAAACTTCTTACCCTACCCGTTTGCCACTTCCCACTCTACTCTCAGCAACAAAAGAGGGATGTAAAGCACTATGAACGTGGAGTTTTTCGCCATCTTCTCTTGCATATCTGGCGCCGAGTTCGTAACCTAGCCAGGAGCCACCCGAATTCATAACAGAGTATCAAAGTAACAGAGGAACCATTTCATGTATTGATGACTTTCTTAATAGTTTTGCCGACCCCAGTATGCACATTGAAATGGGGGCGTACTGTACGTCGTACAGCAATAATAGAACGTTCCAAATTGCATCTTTACTTGTCGAAAATCGGGGATATTTCTGCATTAATTAATTAATATATTTATTTATTTTTTCCCCAGATGACGATATAAGAAATTTTAAACTCCGCCTATTTTAAAATCCGACAGATTTACTTTTTATACTTACGTGTTTCGTCTCTAAGTGCCATTTCAATTTCGCGGGTTTTATACACTCGTTTAAAGCACTCCGTAACAAACAACGCACCGAAGTTTTGGTTCACTCTCATTGCCGCACCAAGTAAATCCAAGTTCCAAATAACTCTTGTCATATTCACGAAAGTATTTTTTCTTTGAATAGCTACCATTAGGATTACTGTATATATTTATTTAATGACACTATAATTAATATATTTCTTCACACACAGCTTCTCTATTATTAGCACTGCCTAAATGAAGCGCATCTTCATGTCCCTTTCTTTTCAAAGATCCGGATCGAAGCCAGTTTTCCATTATTTATAATGGGCACTATTTAACAGAGACATGGACAACTCCTAGCGTAAGAAGGATTTCAAACAACTGCTAACAGCCAAGCGATGAATCAACAATGCACAGAATTTGTTGTAAGTTACTTGTGATTGGCTACAAAAAATATAATTAGGAAAGTATTATAATTAATTAATTCTATTTTAAAATATAAGTATACTGGTATTAAAATATGCTACAAAAATAATAAATTTGCTTTCGAAGGTAACAAGAGTAAGGTGGTCCGCGGAACTGTTCTGACATAAAAAAGTGGTCCTCACTTCAAAAACGTTTGAGAAACGCTGCTCTAAGCTATTGCTTTTACCCCACTAGGCATAAATACGAGTAATAGTATTCCGTAGGATCTCTATTCTCCTAACATACCTGCCAGACCGGAACGAACATCGCGTATACAGGGTGAGTTTTAAGTCCACCGACAAACTTCAAAGAGTGTTTTCTGACTGAAAATGAAGCACAAAAGTTCATAGCACCTTGTGTCCGGAAATGCATAGTCTCCACGGTAGATGGCATTGACGACATTCTCTCATAACTTGCAGTATGCGTTTTGTGAGTTGCAGATAATGTGATTTAAGCAACGTAGAAGCACAATGGTCCGGTATTCATTCCAGGAACAAGCAGAGATGGTGTTCGTGTATGGCCAAGCAGATGAAAATGGTCGAGAGAAAGCACGGATGTACCGAACCACGTACCCTGACAGACAGCACCGCCCACATCACAAACACGAACACCAACTCGGCTTGTTCCTGGAATTAATATCGAACCATTGTGCTTCTACGTTGCTTAAATCACACTATCTGCAACACGCAAAACTCACACTGCAAGTTATGAGAGAATGTCGTCAGTGCCATCTACCGTGGAAACTATGCATTTCCGGACACAAGGTGATATGAACTTTTGTGCTCCATTTTCAGCCAGGAATCACCCTCTGAAGTTTGTCCGTGGACTTAAAACTCACCCTGTATAGGGCGTAAATGGGCCACTGTGAGTCTATACTGCGTTCTATAACGTCTGACAGGCAAAGTAAACATTATCGGTTGAGGGAGGGAGAAAGATAATTGCTACTCAGGCAATGCCAGAGGTCACATTTCAGACTTATCTTGAAGTTGGGCAGAGGTAGAACCCCTGATCACATACATAACACACTGGCCATTCCCATGTTAAAAACGGTAACATGTGAAAGAGAACAACCGCCAAGATCACCACCGTCGATTGGGAACGAACGCTAGATGGAAGTACAGTTGCTTCATGCAATTCAAACGAGAGTTATAACGTGACTTTTTATGCAGTAGCTAGATGGCAGCATAGTGAAATTGATAAAAGTTGTTGCCATCAAAGCCTATAAGATTGAGCAATCTGTTATATGTGATCTGGGATAGAAAGCTTCAGACCGCCCAACTTGAAGATAAGCGTGGGATGTGACCTCTCCCATTGGTTGAGTAGTATTATCTTTCTCTCTTCCTCTGCCGGCAATGTTTACTTTGCCTGTCGAACATTATGGAACGCAATAGAAGTGCATGGACCTTCGAAAAGTTAGCTATCCAAAACTGTGGTCATTTTACATTTTATGTACTAGAGATGAACAAAACTAACTGCCGCTCTCGCTCGCTGTGTTCGCTGCATTTATCTTTCGAGTCTCGTCTCGTCATTCTCGCTGCGCTTCGAGTCTCGCTCGTCATTCTCGAAATAGCATTTGGTCGGCGTGGAAAGATTACGTAACTTTGAATAACATACAGCATTGAAATAAATAACATTAAAAATGTTTAAATGAGACAAAAAGACAAAACAGAACAGTATCTTAGTTATCAAAATGTTCTGGTTCTATTATATGATATGACCTATGGTTATATAAATAAAAAAAACAATTCTCAAATAAATTTGCATTTCTTAGAAACATAAAACATGACATTAATATCTTTTTACTTGAGATTGCACACTTGATCTTAAACATGTGAAAAGAAAATTCCTAGCCTCTGCTCTTTCGGGCTGCAATGCCTAATGTAGCTCAAGTGTATAGAATTAATAAATATTATTATTATTATTATTATTATTATTATTATTATTATTATTATTATTATTATTATTATTTTAATAAGGGCCTAGTAATTAAATAAAGACTGGGGAACGGATTATTATACACTGAAAGGTAGAGATGTTTCAAATAGGCTATTTGATTGTTTATACACATATATCAGTTGCCAAAGTAGATGAAAGTTCAGTCAGGTATAAACAACTGCTGACTTCGGGACTTCGGAACTTGATCACAATATCGAGTCTCGGAAGACTCACAACCAGTCTTTACGTCAAGAAAGCGACGTAATTCAACATTGTCTTGCGGGTTTTCGGCTTTGTGGGCGCTGTTAGTCTCGTTTTCTCGATCGTTGTTCATCTCTACTATGTACTAAACTTATCGCTTGTAATTTAAAGATTGTGTTGGCTGCAACATTTCTGTAGGTCACTTTTCGTTTATAGTATTCATATGTCCAAATAAGTGTTCTACCTGTCATTGTGAAAGATCCCTTGCCACTTAACATACTTAAATTAAATCTGGAATAAAATACACAACTAATGCGCTGGAAAATCTTGAATGTTCCTGAATCTCTCAATGAAGTAGAGCACAGTTCGGCCTGTCAAGAAGTTTTAACTAACGAAATAATCGCACGAGGGTTTGTATGTCCCATGCAATGTGTCGTGGCAAGTCGTCCGTCACCCTGCAATCAGTCTTTTGTTAACAGGCGACTGCGAGGCGCCGGGTCAAGTGACCAAGTCACAAGTCCCCTATCCCCTCATCAACCCCTTGTCCATTCTCAACACATCTCGATTACACCGCTTGATCTATATCTCACTTCTTTTCCTCTCCGTTCGTTATCGACACAAGGTGATAGTGGCAAGTGATGTATTCAGGGCGCATTACCTCACTGGAGAGGAAATGGGGCTGCGACAACATTCATCCGTCAAGCCCTTAGCGCCCAGTCGACCGGAGACAGGAGCACATCTAGATCAGATATCCTGTTCTTGCTTTAGGATGGACGTAATAGTGGGCCCCGCACTCTAAAAAAAATTCAATTTTCGTATAAACGAGTAGGTCGCCCCGTCAAACGAACAGTCCTACCTAAGTGCAATCTACAATCTTAAGAAAACAAAAGTGTGATATGTGACATGGCCTTTCCCACAGTAGTCTACTGACAAGTTGTGACGTATATTTAACCCGTAACCTTGAATGTGGGGTATATTCTACCCAAGCCATTTTAAAATCTTTCGTTAATTCTGTTATCCGTCACCCAACACAGGAGCGCTACTGAGTACCTTCCTGGCAGTTGACTATTCATTGTTAGATGTAACTGTTATGTTCCTGTAGGTGAGTAGGCTAATCATAACCTAAACCGCTTTAATTTCAGGCTCGGGTAGATTATACCCCATGTCCCAGGTAACATTAGTTTTTCCACATTTGTCTCATATCTTCTTCAAAGGTAAACATGACATCCGCATCGCAGGACTGTATGCGGGCTAATGATCCGAAGTTGTGTTTGGACGCAGAATACTTTGGAAGCTGAAGAAAGTGACTTTGGTGACAATGACTGTGATATAGATCCAGATATAGATCCAGTGAAGACTGCAGAAATTGTGTTTGTCACAACTACCTAAATTCAATCTAAATATTTGGTACAAGTTTTGTAACAATGGAATTTATTTTTGGGTTAACTTATGCATTATTGTTTACAGTTCAATATTCTGATATTCAACTTTGTTAATGATTAGGTTATGTGCTTCCATTCTTTGTTTAGTAACAGAGTGTAAAACTGTGTCGAGGAATTTCTCAAAATACAAATTTGTTGGCAGTAAAGCCTCCCTTTCCACAAAAATATATATTTTCTTGTTTCTAATTATTAAATATTACAGTATCTCATGTGCCTCCGAACTTAATTTCATTCCCATATGTCACATAGACATGAAAATAGCGCCTGGTTTTTAGAACTGGGTAAAAAATACCCCACATCCAAGACAGTGTGACAAAAATAACATGTCCCAGGTTGCGGGTTAAAATTGTTTAACTAGGGTTCGCTCTTATACGTATATACAACTGCTTATGGTAGATTTAATTACCTAGGTAGGTCACTAATTAGTAAGTCACTCCTTTAACTATTTTCTTAGTAGGCTATATTAATGCGCGTTTTTCTTCGAAGATGTTACTTCAGTCTACACGTCCTCCGTATATGGCGCCAAGGAACGCACAGAGAAACGTTACCTTACGCACCTGTTGTACGTGCCTTAGATCGAAAGTGTTTGTCGGGCGGGCGTTAGATGCTTGCAGTTCACCTCAGTTTGTTACAGACTACGAAAGGGATTACTCATTGGTGCGTAATGGTGTGCAAGCTATTTTGTTTTTAAATGTTTCGGTGATACTGCAGGGGTTACTCATTCATGCATAGTGTAGTGAAAGCTAGATCTATTGTTTTTTTTCTAAATGTTTGAGAACGCTGAAGTGGTTACTTATTCGTGCATAATGTAGTGCGAAGCAATGTGACTTTTTAATTGTATGAGAATGGTATATAGCACATTATAGCGAGTTCTTGTAGTTTCAGAATATGAAAAATGTTCAAGAAAATATCCAAGTCATTTCAAACATTTCAAAAAAAAGAGATTACTCGAGTATTTAAGAACAATATTTGGTTTACTCAGTTATTTAAAGACGCTATATCACTACTAGGTTATTTAGCGTCGATAGTATTGGTGATAGCGAGATGGTATTTGGCGAGATGAGGCCGAGAATTCGCCATAGATTACCTGAAATTCACCTTACGGTTGGGGAAAACCTCGGAAAAAACCAACCAGGTAATCAGCCCAAGCTGAGATCGAACCCGCGCCCGAGCGCAACTTCAGACTGGCAGGCAAGCTCCAAGATTGGAGAAAGCTGGGTTTGCAGTGAAAGACACTATGAATGAATGAATGAATGAATGAATGAATGAACGAATGAATAAATGAATGTATTTTCTTCCACTTACTAGTACCTAGTCGTCAAGTGATCAGCAATACAAAATACGTTAACGAAACAAAAGAAAGACCAGTTTCTCAAATATTATCTTATCGCAACAGAAATGTATATTTCCTAAGTTTATTCTTATCTTTCTTATGTAATTAAAACTTTAACCCCTTCTATTACGAACTCTCATGATTTCTCAATTAATGCTGAACTTTAGAGTAAAACGCTTAAACCTAAAATACCATGGGCTTATAGGGTATACGCAAGACCAACTACCTTGCGATGTGATATCTTTTACCTGATAAGTTCATGATAACGATCCTTTGAACTTTGTGTAATTATTTCACACCTAACATTACTAATTAAGGCTTATATACGGGTGTGTATAATTGAACTAGCTTCAAGGCAATTATCCTGAATGAAGTTCGTTAGTCATACACAAGCTAGTCTCAGAAACGCTATATCGTAGAATTATATTTAGAATCTTCAGTGTGCGATAAAAACGTCTGGCTCGCAGTCTCAAAGATAGGACATTCTCGCAAGAACGTTTCTGAACTATTCTCAATTATTGCAAGAAAGTAGTCCTTGGCTGAGACACTAGTGCAGTGTTTCTTACACTTCCCAGACGCGCTACTCCCCCAAAACGTAATAATAATAATAATAATAATAATAATAATAATAATAATAATAATAATAATAATACCGGTAATAACTTATATGAGCGACTAGACCAAACTGTTTTTCTGCCTTGTGTGCGAGTCTCCAATTGTCGCGTAAACTGCGCCCGCTTAAGTTTTGGCGTGCACGAGGGTCGTTTCAAAAGTATCATTAATTATTTTCATGGAAACTACAACAGATACACAGAGCATAATAACACAGTTAAATACAGCAAGGTTTCAGCTACATACAGTTATTTTTTCACATAGTCACCGCCATTCGTTTTGCATTTTTGTCAGCGATGAACAAGAGCCTGCATGTCGCGCTCATAAAAATCTGAACCAGCAGAGGCAAGCCACTTTGTTATAGTTGCGATGACAGCGACTTTGTCTGGAAACTGTTGCTGCCCACGTAGTCCATCTTCCATAGGCTCAAAGAGATGGAAGACTGAAGGCGCTAAGTCCGGACTATATGGAGGATGTGATAGGACAGTCCAGCCAAATTTTGCAACGTGCCCAATGGTCGTGAAATGGTGTGAGGCCTGGCCTTCACGTTGCAAGCGAAAGGTTTTCTTCTCTGGCCTGACTCTGGAAATTGAGGCTTTCAGCTTGGCCAGAATTGACAGTTTCTCCAGGCTCCAGGACATCCGAAAGAATCACACCCCTGCCTATCCCAGAATACTGTTATTTTCGCCACTGTTGAAACACACTACTCATGGCTTCATTGTGCTCGCATCCACTGTACGGTCTCCGTTCTCCTTCAGCAAACGTCGATGGATGTCAATGGGTGCAATTTGTTCTGCAGTGAGGAATTCAGTAACACATCTGTTTCATACACACCTCTACGTCAGATGCCATTTTGGTAGATTGCCCTGCTGCCACTATCTGTCGCACGACAACCAAACTAACAGGACATTAGCGTGAAGGAAAACCTTTAGGGGCCTACTACAACGTTATTAACATCCGGTTCGGACGTTACAGATCAGCACAAAAAAAAATGTTATGAATGAAGCAGAACGGGAGACAGAATCCTTTTCGAGGCTGTGGCTGATACTTTCATTCAATTTTTCAGAGTCGAGTTTCAGCGCTAATGGAGGTTTCGACTTTTAATGGGCAATGAACCTAGATTAATGGGCAATGAACCTAGATTCGGGCTGTATGGCGTTAGTATCAATCATCCTGATTTCTCTCCGCGCAGAGATGTGAAATGTGTAGGCAGTGCATTGTGGTATTGTAAAACGACTGCCCTCCTTCCCTGAATATTTCAATGCAATGATTACATTTTAGTAAAGACACAAGCTACTTTGTGTACTGTACCCAAAAACAAAAACTTGTTCCCCAACAAGATAACGCATGACCTCAAAATTCCTTTTCTATTCAGGAGAAGAATAAATGGAAAACTCTTCCCTCGTCACTACGCTATCATGATCTGACATTGTCGCGCTGCCATAATTAATTATGTTTCTTATCATTACGGATAAGATGCGAGATCACAAATTTGAGACTAACGAAGACTTCCACAGGCAACATCACAGCATGAGGGGATGCCAAAACTGGCGTCTACCACAATGATATTTTTAAAATTCGGATAGGTGACATGCATATTTCGTTGGTGATATCATGGGTATGTGTAGGAAAGTTTTATGTTTCTCCCAAGAGCATGTTTTTTCCTAAAAAGTTATTTTATGTGATATCAATATGTTCATAACTTACTGTACCGTTTTCATATATAGGGTAAAGGTATGTAATACTGTGATACGAGTAATATTGTGATAGTTCTTTTTGAGAATTTATTACTATTTTACTGAGGAAGAGAAGCAACTTGTCCACGAACATTCCCTTAATACGTTGACGCAAAAAAAACCGATCTTCCATTCGCTCAGTAAAACTGTAATAAGTTATGAAAAAGAACTATCATAATATTACTCATATTACGATATTACCAATCCTTATCCTATGTCAAGTGCACTGATATAAAAGGCAGGGAATATTTCTGATTTTATTCAGTGATTTCTGAAAGGTGTTAGTATACGCACAGACATCGTCTCTGAATTGCATAAAACTACTGAGCAAAAGAGCTCTGTACTAAAAAATTATTTCATCACTAATTTTGTAACAGTTTTCACACGATGTTAGCTGACTGGGTAATATGTTGGCTTTCGAGCTGGGTTCATATTCCGGCACGACCAACTTGGAATTCGTGTTGGACGAACACTATGTCGTTAAGTTTCTCTCGTTTCCTGCTACCATCCATATCTCTGGTGTAGTCAGCAGTGAGGAAGTACCTACTGTACCGTATCAAATCCCAAGAGCGCCATCTTCATGATTACGATGCTTCAGATATGGGAGAGGGAGATATATAGAAATGAAAAGTATGAGGGAACACGTCAAAGAAAAGAGAAAAGGATAAAAGGGAAGGAGTGTGTAAATAGGAGAAAGGAGACAGAGAAAGGAAACATTTTAAATGGCTTCCTATATTAGGTTTAAAAGAAAATTATTACAGTTTTCCTTTCTAGAATCATTAGTCGGTTCTTTGAGATAGGAAGAATACATCTATAGGCCTAGTTTGCCTTCATTTTTGTAAGGATTATAAACTAACATTGAACAATCGCGAATAACGGAATTAAACACTGCTTGAAACAATAATGAAAAAAGAGAAATTTATCACCATTATATTAAAGGGAAAATTCATTTTTCTGCTGAAAATGGAACATCGGTTTGCCGAATCTATGACCATATTAGCGGGAATTCGATGTAGAGAAACGGGAATTAGAGGTAGAAAGACGAAAATTCGAAACAGAGGCGGGAATTCGAGATAAAGAGGCGGAAATTCAAGATAAAGAGGCAGAAACTGAAGGGAGAGTAAGAAATGTAGGAAATAGAAGAAAAAAGAAGAAAACTGAAGAGAGAAATGATAATGTAAGGAGAGGGACAGGATTATAAGAGACGGTAGTGAAATAGAGATGAGGAAATGGAGGTGAGAATAAAAAGAAATAGAGAACAAGAAAATAGAGAAGTTAAAAATAGCAAAGAACATAGAAGAAGAAAGGCAGTAGAGGAAAAAGAAAAAATGATAGAAAAGAAGCTGGGTGGGGAGGAAAAGAATGACACAAGAAGTAAGGATGATCAAAAAGGAAGAAGAAGAAGAAGAAGAAGAGGAAGAGGAAGAAAGGGTGAGCTGTAGTTACAATGATATAATTATACGATAGGTAAATTGCAGTCCAATCTATTCATGCTGGCCGACATGGTATACAAACATAAAATATGTAACTATCGCCAAAGCGTACAATACAAACTAATTAATTGAAACTTTACACAGGATGATAATGTCTATAGCCTGCAAAGTTGAAGTTTGATTTCTGACAGAGGGTTATTTATTACAAACCCAAGGGACAAGTTCATTATTGACGCTACTAGTTCTCCCATCTACGAACTCATCTAATAGGTAGGCTACCGCAGTCTAACGTCTGTAACTCAAATTAATCTTCACCCCCACTGTATGGACTTTGTGAACAGTCTGTCCTCTTAAGGACTGGACTGGAGTTCGATTTCCAGCAGGGAAAATGTAATGGGTTATGTGTGTGATTACCATGGCTTTAGAGACGAAGATGATGCTGATATGGAATTCTATCCATTTTAATATTATCTTCGCCCATATGTGCTACATGCCCTGTCCATCTCAAACGTCTGGATTTTTTTTTGCGAGTTAAAATATTGAATTTATTTATTTTATTTATTTATTTAAATTTAAACATACAGAATAAAGAATATAATTACAAAACAAACAAGAGAAATAGAAATATAATACAAGCAATATAAAAAGAAGATACAGTAGTATTAACAAAATTTGAGACCGAATGAGCAGCGCTCGTGCTCGGTCGCAGGATTTAATGTTCCTAATTATGTCAGGTGCAATTCGTGCAGTTCAGCGTTGTGTAACTTTCTCAATTCTCCTTTAATTTCATCCCTCTTAGTCCCATATATTTTCCTACGCACCTTATTCTCAAATATCCTTAATCTCTGTTCCACTCTCAAAATGAGAGTCCAAGTTTCACAATCAAACAGAACAACTGGTAATATAACTGTTTTATAAATTCTAACTTTTAGATATTTTTGACAGCAGACTAGATGACAAAAGCTTCTCAACCGAATAAGAGGCATTTCCCATATTTATTCCGTGTTTAATTTCCTCTCGACTGTCATTTATATTTGTTAATGTTGCTCGAATATATTTGAATTTTTCCACCTCTTCGAAGGATAAATCGATAATTTTTCCAGTTTGTACAATATTCTGGTCACGAGACATAATCATGTACTTTGTCTTTTCGGGATTTACTTCCAAACCTATCGCTTTAATTGCTTCAAGTAAACTTTCCGTATTTTTCATAATCGTTTGTGGATTTTCTCCTAACATATTCACGTCATCCGCATAGACAAGAAGCTGATGTAACCCGTTCAATTCCAAACCCTCTCTGTTATCTTGAACTTTCTCAATGGCATATTTTAGAGCGAAGTTAAAAAGTAAAGGTGATGGTGCATCTCCTTGCTTTAGCCCGCAGTGAATAGGAAAAGCATTAGACAGGAAATTTGGTATGAAGTCAGATTAGTTCTACTTGTGATAATTAATGATAACGGTAGTAATAATAACAATTATTGTTGTTTTACTATTTATCATTAGTAGTAGTAGTATTTTTGTTTTCTTTGAACATTCAAACTGTGCATAGTTACAGCACGAATGGCCGTACGGGCTCGTGCGAAGGATCTTGTGTACATGAGTTTGTATAATCATGTATCAATAAATGCACTTCATTCATTCATTCATTCATTCATTCATTCATTCATTCATTCATTCATTCATTCATTCTTCACTGAGGCACATTTTAATTAATCGAACTAGTTTCTTTGGAATACCAAATTCAATAAGAATATTATATAAAACTTATTCTCAACCGAATCATATATCTTTTTGAAATTTATGAATAACTGATGTACCCTTATACTCTCATATTTTCTTCAATATCTGTCGAATAAAAAAATCTGATCAATAGTTGATCCATTACGCCTAAAATCGTATTGATGATCCCCAATAATTTCATCTATATATGGAGTTAATCTTATCAAAAGAATATTGACCACGAAAGGAAATTCGGGAAAGTCTTACAAGAACTAAAACAAAACCATCCCTTAGAACAATCACTTCGTTATAACACAGTTGGGCAACCCTGAGCGTAGAACGGCAGCAGAAAGAGACAGAGGAGGAGTTTGAGGGAGAAACGAAAAACACATCCTAAATTTGAAGTCTGAAGGAAGTTGGTGGGGTGACAGCGCGGCGGCCATGTTCCTGCTCGGCGCGCGCCAGCCCGGTCGATACGAGCCGCTAGAGCACTTCGCGCAGCGCGTCGTGTGAATGAATGCTCCCACCAGTCGAATATAGGTCAGTGTTCCAACAGCTCCACGGCCCACTCCATCTTCTCCTGAGCTTTGCATGTTCTATGCGTACGTGTCAAATTAATGCATTTTACAACCCTGTGACGTATTGTAATTGCTTTACCACTGTTCAAGAATTTGAACATTCGGCCCGTTGCGACTCTCGTTTAAGTCAATTTTGTACATTACACATTCAAAGGTAGCAGGAATATTTGACCATGTGGTGGTGGTGGTGGTTGTGATTTAAATGGAGCATTCAATAATTAGTGGCAACATTGGAATTAACAACGAAGAAAACATTTTTGGAACAGTCACATTGTTGCAGTGCTCAGAAGTAATCTCCTCCAACATGAAGAACCCGCCTCCACACCTTAGGGAGACGATGTACTAACCTTCGAACAGACTGCTCTACTGTAGTGTAATTGCCTGTCTGGTTCTAAAGTGAACTCCTCTAAGTGGTAATTTCATTTTCCCGAAAAGATCAAAATCACGTGGGCTCATATCTGAGGGAATATAGAGAATGCTCCAGAATTTCCCAGTTCCTTCTACGGAGTAAATTAACCACAAGGGCAGCTATGTGAGAGCGAGCACCACTATGTAGCACAATAGGATGAGAATTCAGGAGATTTGAATGTTTACGGCGCACAGCTGGTCGTAAATGGTGTTCCAGAAAGTAACTGTAATATGCACCATTCACATGATTTCCCACAGGAACTGAATAAGTGACAAGGACACCGTCAAATTCAGACGTTTCAGATGGGCAGGGCATGTAGCACGTATGGGAGAATCCAGAAAAGCATATAGAGTGTTAGTTGGTAGACCGAAGGGATAAAGACTTTGAGGAGGCTGAGACATAGATGGGAGGATAATATTAAAATGGATTTGAGGGAGGTGGGATATGATGATAGAGAATGGATTAATCTTGCACAGGATAGGGACCGATGGCGGGCTTATGTGAGGGCGGCAATGAACCTCCGGGTTCCTTAAAAGGCATAAGTGAGTAAGAAAATAAATATTATTATTATTATTATTATTATTATTATTATTATTATTATTATTATTATTATTATTATTATTATACACACTCGTACTTAACATATAATCACTAAACAAACAATGAGAAATATTCTTCTTTCCTCCACATGAAACCCTTTTGTTATCAATAAGCTTGTAATGTTGGGGACCGATAGAATTCGTTACGGTTTCAAGTTGACTATACGTCCTCTAGCATGCATAAACAGTGTACCTGCTGAATAATAATACCGAAAGTTGAAGGTTCTCAGGCGCATATTTTTGCAGGGGAATTTGACAAGTGTTTTCAAATGAATGACGGGAATATTACATGTAAATTATGTAATACAAACATATGAGGTGACAAGCGATTTTATATACAGAGACATTGTAGCACAAAAAAGAAAGGAGGAAACTCAAACCCACGAATAATTCTATGATAATTCTTCTGCACATAATGAAAAGTACGTAAATTGTATATCTTTGTAATACTATGTAGCGTATATTTGCTTTCAGAACTGTCCAGATTTATTTATGTGCACCTTATTATTCACGTAATCGATCGCAGAACCAAGTCAATGTCCTTGTACTAGCTCACGTCCCCGGCCTATGTACCATGCTTCAGTCAACATTTGTAATCGGTCCCCAACATTACAAGCCTAGTTATCAACGTCTTCATTCAATCGACAGTTTATATAATATATATGTTTTATATAATAATATACAATATATATTATAGAACATAATAGTAAACATGATACACATTAACTGTAAATACTCTATATATATATAATACAGTATATTCAAATAATTCCTTTAACGAAATCAACTCCGTTACGGTGAACAAAAACATATATATTCTGAGATTATGAAATTCATATCTTTTACTATAACTGCCAGTAAAAATTTGTTTAAGCTACGAAAATGTTCTTTCTACGTCGTATGACGTTACAGGGCATATTTATAATACATTACAGCATTATTATTTAATGACCCCATGCGTATCTGCTTGAAATTCGACCTTGCTTACGCATCCATGTGACGTAATATATATTATCCAGCTACGAGAAGAAACTACTCGATCCGCTGTACGTTTGGGAACGAAAATGCTCTGCCTGGTGATCAGGGGTTGTACCAACAACAGCCAATGCGCTTGAGACATTACCACATAAAAATAATAAAAATTCTTCTGAAAGAAAAAAGTAAATATCCTTCTGAAGGAAGAAAAAGATTTCCCTACCCAGAGTATTCAAGGACGCCCAGAATGAACTTCGAGGACCCCACTTTGAGAACCACCGTTTTAAGTCACTATAAATATTTAAATACCAATAAATAGAATTAGTATTTTTTTTTTAACAAGCCGCATCACCTACACATGAGATCATGACTTTTCAAGCATTCGTGAACTGCCATATCCCTACACAACAACCTATAATCCTCCTGCAGTACCTTTCTTAGCTTACACAACACCTGCAAGCAGGTCGCGTAGTGTTGGAGACTATTTCTCCGCCAGGGAAACATGTGGCAGACCTTACGCTAATAAAACACATCTGGGTCACACTTCTGAGGAAAATCGCTTATTGCTGTCACGTGCGCTTCCAGTTTAGATGAACAATATTTTGCGTTACCACCGTCAGGAAAAACAAGTCAGTTGCTGACAATCAATTATTATTGTTGATTGTGCTTCGAGAGTTTAAGATACACGACACTTTAAATTAAATCTGAAACATTAGGAAGAACTAGAAGAAAGTTTCACAGGGAGTTTTCTGATATCGTCATTGCTAACAGGACCACGATGTGTAGGTATGTAAATAAAGTAAACGAAAGCGTCCTTGTATGCTAACAAAACAAGAGAGAGATCAAACTGAAAATCATTCTCCTGATTAGGCTACTGTCATCCTGATTAGTGTCATTCATTCATTTAGTGTTCTACTGAAGGGTAGGTCTTTCACTACAGACCCAGTATTTTCCAGTCTTTCCTATTTTCTGCCTTCCTCTTTCTCTCCTCAATGATCCATATATCTTAATGTCGTCTAACATCTGATACTTCTTCTGCTCCGAACTCTTTTCCTGTTCATCATTCCTTTCAGTGTATCCTTCAGTGGACAGTGACCCACCAATTCCTTTTCCTCTTTCTGATCAGTTTCAGTATCATTCTTTATTCACCCACTCTTCCCAACACAGCTTCATTTTTTATTCTGTCTGTCCACTTTACACGTTCCATTCTTCTCCATATCCACATTTCAAATGCTTCTAGTCGCTTCTCTTCACTTCGTCGTAATGTCCATGTTTCTGCCCCATATAATGCCAAACCCTATACAAAGCACTTCAATTGTATCTTCCTTAGTTCTTTCTCGAGAGGTCCGCAAAAGATAATACTTTAAAATAACTGAAAAACAGTACTCAAGAAAATCCGTTACGCAGCAGCCCATACAGGCCTTAAAGATCTACCAGCCGAATACTGATCTCACGTTCACACATACCTCAAATTTGAGCAACAGAGGTTGATCTAATTTGGAAAAATCCCGGTTCAGTTTCAGCTTGTGACAATACTATACAGTAAATACGGTTTGCGCAAACATCTGAATGCGTGTAATTTTCGCACAGTTCACTTTGTGCAAACTGGTTTGTGAGTGTAGACGGTACTTAACAATCAGATACGGAAACAGCTGTAACGCGAAATGTCACACCTATATTTACAGAAATTTATAAATCACTCACCTGTTGTAAGAAAATGTTTACAGACATGTATCTTAATACACATTTTAAATTATCATACTAACAATAATTCTGGCATAATTCAAACACTTTTCCTCTTCTTCAAAGGCAAAAACTATACTTTCCCTAGGCCCTAATTGGGAATTACAATTTTTTACCAATTGGCTGAGCTTCGAAAACCTAAATTTGGCTAGAAAAAAAAGCTTCGTCTTCGACTGAAGTGTCAGTACCTGCAACACCGCTTCATTGACATCTCAGTTTGTACGGATAGAGCGCTCGATTACTACGAACGCGGATCTGAATTCAAAGCATGACGATGTCGAAGTTCTATTTATGGTGGTCAAAGGCAAAAGTTGTGAGGATTTCTCTAAGGGTTCTCCCGTTTGTTCCCTCGTCGTTCCATCAACATACTCCACAGTTTCTCTTTCATTATCACCTCCGTCTCGAAAAACAGAGCATTACCTGTGTTTGCGCGATGAAGCCGTCCGTCCGTCACAATAAAAATTCCCCGCGGTTTGTCCAAGGAATAGATTAATCATAGTTACGTATAAGAGGCACTGAAGCTCCCACAGTTTCCTGGTTGCCTAATGGACATATTACTAGGTTTACCAACTTTCGTAATTAAAAATTAGGGACACAAACATTACTGACAAGTTTATTGCACAAATTATTTCCACATAGTCAACTCTGGATATAGTGAACTCGGTTATAATGAACATTCGGCTATAGTGAACCTAAATCGTTGGTCCCGACCCGCATACATTAAAAAGTACATTAATATTTCCGTTTATAGTGGACACTCGCTTCGGTTATGATGAACCTTGTATCCTGACAAATTCTTATTTATTTTGAAGTCAGACCTTCGTGTATAAAATTGAAAGAATGTGTTGAGAACAACATTCTAAGTTTCTTATTCCTTTAGTCAAAGGACAAACGTAGGATTAGTGATTCCTAGACAATGAGCTGTAGGCCTACTGTAAATCCAGGCAACGCGTGATGACCTTGCCTCACTCCACCGTCGAAGGGTTGACATTCTGTTCTCAGGCACTCTACTCTACTGTTATTCCTAATCCTCCACCGTCAAAGGGTTTATTCTCATAAATGTTTCTATTATGACAGCATCGAAACAACGGAAAATGAAATTGCCTTCTTTTATTATAAGGGGACGGACATTATGTCCAGAGCATAAATGAAGGTAAGATTTCGATGCCTTTCAAATTCCATCAACCTTCTCCCAGTTACCATTAAATGTCCCGGGAAATTCCAAGGCTGAGTACGCAGTCACACCATAACAGCGTTTGTCATTTGTACCTGGTCTTCTGTTAGTAATGTTTCAACAGTGAATGTACTGTATAAAAATGTCGAAGCGTAAAGTGTTTTCTTTGGAAGATAAGACGAATATTGTAAGTGACATTGAACGTGGTCTTTCGCAAGCGGGGTGGATCGACAGCACAGTTTAAGTAAATCAACTGTGAGTAACTATACAGTATACAGTGTAATCCATTCTACAAAAATGAAATATTTTATTTTCTTGTTCACAATTTCATTCATTTCTGTCATTTAAGGTTAGGGGAGAGACACTTCGGTTATAGTGAACCTCGGATATAGTGAACGAAATACGCAAGTCAGCAGAGATTCACTTTATCCAGGGTTGAATGTATTGAACAGTAACACTTTTATAACAGAGTGTGTGTATCTACACACACACACACACACACACACACACACACACCTCATTTCATATATAAAAAAAAATTAGAAAAACTTATCAAAATGACCTTAAAACAAGTTAAAATAGTAGGCCTATAAATATGTGATAAAAGAAATATTAACTCGTTGGATATTAGGAATCCATCATTTTTATGTAATTAATAACCTAATATAAACTAACCTAAATTAACGTAACCAGAACTAACCCGAACTAACGTAACTTAACTAAACGAAAGATTCCAGCCACTCTTCTCTGACAACAGAGACGTTTACGTGAGTTATCACCAGAGCCATTAGATCTTATCACACCTGAGAGACTACAGGTCTTTGTAGTTATCCTCGTTGATATCTATATGTATCGTAGAAGTGGTAGCAAAAATTTCTTTTTTCCTTTTCGTTTTTTCCATTTTTCCGCCCAAACCAATGAATGACGCATAAAGTAGAACATAGTGGACATAATACTGAATGGCGCAAACTAAAGTCAAAGTTCATAAGATGTACTCAGAGGATAGATGATTCAATAAGTACCCTATAGGCCAGTAGTGTCAGAGTTGTAAGCTCCGAAACCGGTTGTGGTGCTAGAGACGTCCAATCGGAGCGTGAACTTGCTTATGTCTGTGGAAGCACCGGAGCTCGCAACGAGTTATAGTGGAGCGCTCCGCTCCCTTTAGGCTATGTCTGACAACGCTGCTATAGGCCGTGATCAAACCTGCTCTAACTTGTGTATTACGATCACTGCACCTGTCACTCTGTTGACACATCAACGAGAATTAAATTTCTGTCTTGAACATGCGTACTAGAGTCATTTCACCATTTCATCAGATATTGGAAACATATCTGTATGAGACTATGCGATCCAGACTAAATCCAACAATATGATAGGAATGAAAATCAGTGTACGAGTATATGTCTAATACGCCATGAAATCGGGACATTTTGATGCGTGTGTAAATTATTTCGGGATATGGGACGCAATGGTCGAAATTGGGACTGTCCCGGGAAATACAGGACGGTTGGCAAGCCTACATATTATTGACACACACAAACCGATCTACGAGGAACTGCATATCACCTCCAGAGAGGTATGTAATACAAATACGAGTGTGAAGGTTAGAGAGGAATGCGCAGTGTGGTGGGGTTGGCTTAGCCAAATAGCACAGTCGGCACGCAACTCATTCTATCAGGGGTGCAGAAAAGTTTCTTTAGGCTGAAATACTTAGGGATGCTCAATTTCCTGCGCGATAAGCACCTAAGCCTATGATACCAGTGTAGTCATGCTTCGACTAATATACCTTATGGTGCCGTATATTTCTGTAGACCTTCCTTGAAAGACTCTTTGTACCATCAGAGCAAAAATAATTATGAAATATGATCTATTTCATGTAATTCGTAACTGTCAAATGCGTTCGGAACAAAGATTCGTAGTAAGGGATAACTCATTGACGGACAGCGATGCGTAATTATATATTTAACAGGCAATAAATCAGATGGTCCCAAGACATGCGGCACTGAAGGGCGATTTATTTCCCCGTCATGTGTGACGTTACACACAGGAACGAAAGTTGGGCCCGAGTTGTTCTGACAGTAAGTTACTCGACGGAAGTCAGACTGTGAGCACAATGACTGGAGTATCGCCCTCGCGATCACGCCAGATAAGGGACTTCCTTCGCTGGAACACAAACTCAACAGCCCTTTTCGTTAGCTTTGTTTTCCCTAGCCCGCCCTGAATTATTCATGAAATGAGTCCCTAAGTTCAAAGCTCGCAGGTAACGATAAAGTGCTCACATTTGGAAGATCCACCGGTTTTATTATCTTTGGAGTTTTCTTAGGTTCCGTAGACTCTTTACGAACTGAAAATATCAATTTAAAATAAGCAATTACGTCTACAAGACTGATAATTATATTTCCGTAGTCAGTAGTTTCTACAATAGATCCTATAAGGCATAATTTGTTAGCTGGGATACTGCGAGAGATCATAATCAGAAAAAATAATAGTATATTACGATAGAAGGTTGGAGAAGTGCTTTTACAAAGCCGGGGGAAAGTTTAAAAAAACGAGTAGAGCGAGTTTTTCAGTTTCCGAGATTTTGTAATACACTTCACAAACTTGTTACAGTATTTTCTGCACGATAGTATACTTTGAAAATAATATTTTTAAAAATCTTAATATAGGCTATAGGCTAGTACATACGTTACACTATGAACAGCTAACTGATGTTAGCAGTCTGGCCAACGTAAATACACTAAATGCTGAAAGTGATTTAGTTCACATTGTAGAATGTGAAGGAGTAAAAATGATTCAGGTACTCGTGTTCAATGGGAATAATTTTTATTTCTTTTTGTTAACTGAAGCTTGAATTGTTAAAATAAAGTTCAGTTCATTTCAAATTCAGTGATTTCTTACATGCATTGTAGCATACATAGATGGCAGAGGTTTTCATTATAACACGAGCTGTTATTTGTAATATTTTAACATACTTATCTAGGTTGGCAACTCAGTAAAATCGACTTTCAATTGTGGCGGCTGTTTGTTGTAACAACGAGAAAACATACTATCGTGCAAAAACTATTTTTACTTTCCCATTAGAGAAAGTTTTGTAACTTTACAAAAAGAATCTACTTCGAGATCTCGTATCCTTGATATCAAAAAGTGGTTTTAGGCATTGCCTGTCCGTTAGTGTATAGCAACTTCTCCTAAACTATTGGTCCTAATTTGTTTGTATTCAATGCCTTTGAGTCCATTTTATCCTGAAATGACGCACCTGGAACATAATAATTTTGGTAAAAAAAAATGAATGGGTCTTTATTTTTAAACAATAACATACAAAAGCGCTCAATTTCAAGAGATATGAAATGATATTCTTTGTGTTCATTTCTTTCTCCTACATATTTTTTCTATTACCAAACAGAAGCTGATAAATATAACGTACTACTTTGTATGCCATAAAAAATTTATTTATCATATACAGAATTACTTTTACGTTCATTGTTATTTCACACCAAGTCTTTTAAACAGGCAGGCCATACAATATGCATTTAAGACTAATAATTTTATGTGCTTAAATTTGTGTCAAAAATTACATGTAGACCCTAAGTACCTAATACTGCACTTATTAACGTTGTGAGGTCAACAACTTCCATTATTTGAACACTTTTCAGTTTAATAATATAAAATATGCTATTAACAACCATATTCTTATCAAACATAAGGGTACGAAAACTACGCTTCTCATAAGAGAGTATTCTTGTTAAGAATGTGATTGCTCTGAACTATTTTTCATAACCAAGTCCTATTCGTGTTTTCGCAAAAATGATTTAATTATTAAAATGCAGTGACAAGTTATCTATTTCCTTGTGCTTTTGATCTATGGAGTGTCCATTCGCTGTGTCTAGCAGTGGTCAGCCCGCATAACAGTGCTCACTTTGCCCTGATACCTCCTTTTCCATCGTTGAAATATCACGCTTGAACATATTTTCATGCCATTACTGACTACACCTCCATTCTCGTGAAAAATTTCGTAGTGTAGGCCTATATTCAAGGAGAGTACTTTAGTATGCATATTACATTACGCTGTATGTATTTAAGAGATCTACTACTGTATTATCAATCAATAGTCTTGGGCTCTGTAAAATATTTCAACGCAAACAACGTAAGCCTTTTTTGTTTTATTAATTACAGTTTAAGAATGTTTAATTTCTACCAGTTCTCTGATTTTTGCCGTACGTTTATCCTTCCCTGACTTTGATCCCATTTATATGGAAAAAAACTGTTCTTTGAATGAATGAAGACATTTTTTACCAACGTGAATTCATTGGTGTGGGAAAATCTTAAATATGGCTTAAATTTTAACGCTCATATCATCGACCATCATTCAATATGAAACACAAAACCGAATGTGAATGATAAAATGAACACAAGAGTGAAAGATAAAATAAATGTAAGAGTGAAATCTAAAATAAGAGTGAACGATAAAATAAAAAACTGAAAAATAAAATGAACGAACGGATGAAAGATAAGAGTGAAAGGTAAAATTAACGAACGAAATATTGAATAAAAATATGAATGAATGGAAGAGTGAATGAGAAACGAACGACCTAATGAAAGAGTGAACGAAAAAATAAAGAATGAAGACTAAACGAAAAGTGTGTGTGAGTGAGTGAGTGAGTGAGTGAGTGAGTGAGTGAGTGAGTGAGTGAATCAATCAATATAAGGATGGATGGATGGATGGATGGACGGACGGACAAACGGATGAAGGATAGAATGAGTAATAAATAAGATTAACATATAAATTAAATTTAAAAAAAAATTAATGAATGGAATAGTGGATGAATGAAAATACTGAGGGTTGAAACTAAATAAAACAAAAGCAATCTTCATAGCGGATGTCTGTGATCAAATTATGTGGTTGTTTCATTTTATGCATACGATCTCATTTGATTTTATGGACATCGCTTTGTAGTAAAATATATACGTACTCACAGGACGAAATGTTGCGGTTACGTCCTTCGTTTTCAATTACTCGTTAATTTTTTATGAGTTTGTATAACTATATTATATCTGTATGTAGTCAGTATAGGTAAAATATGATACACCATAATTATAACCCCATAAGCTTTGTAACATTTCAGGAAAACTTACAACGAAGATAAAATATTAGATGGTGCAGGAGGATTGATGAAGCCGGTGATAACAATGAAACGATGATAGGGATGCTTTTAATGGAAGTCACGGAGAGTACTTATCTAATGAAGTCAGCTGCTCCGAGTTCGGACACCTACAAAAATAAATAATGGTATATGTATTTTAGTCATATTCCAGTAATATTCAGTTGTCATGTGAAGTCTATCCAGAAAGAAAGGTCTCCTGGGAAATTTATCGCCCATTTCCTGGATCAAGTTTTCCATTTCACGTATAGATTCTATGGAGTTCTTTGTGAATATGGTGAGAACTTCGATGAGCGAATCAGAGAAATAAGAGCCTAATAATAATAATAATAATAATAATAATAATAATAATAATAATAATAATAATAATAATAATAATAATAATAATAATAATAATAATGTAATAGATTCCTAGAACTGTCGCGAATTTTCTGAACACTTCTCAAGACCGTTGAATTTGTGGAAAGAAGTGAAATTTGGTGGTCTTAGGTCTCCCGTGGAAAGAAACGATGGACTTATTGGTTCGCTATTATAATATAATGGTTAACGCAACCAGTCTTTAGATATAATGTAACAGTCGACACAAGAATTTGCTTGAAATGAAATCCAATTATTAAAATTTTACAAAATTCCCTTTCTATTATAGCAATCTTGGAACAATAACAAAAAATGGAATATAATCACACTTAAGCAAAAGAAATGAAATTTCTCAGAAATTTATTAGGATACACAAAATTGCATAAGATCAGATATCAAGAAATAAGGAATTAACCTAATATATTTACAATAAATGACAAAATAGAGTAATAGGTTTTGATGTTTTCTGACTTATTAGAATATTTTCAGTCGAGTCGGCCTAGTTGGCGGAGTTGGTATAGCGCTGACCTTCTATGTCTGACGTTGC
This sequence comes from Periplaneta americana, assembly GCF_040183065.1. Lineage (NCBI taxonomy): Eukaryota > Metazoa > Arthropoda > Insecta > Blattodea > Blattidae > Periplaneta > Periplaneta americana. The sequence goes on from NC_091121.1 coordinate 71,692,650, forward strand.
GGGTTCGATCCCGAGCCAGGTGGATGGCATTTAAGTGTGCTTAAATGCGAGAGGCTAATGTCAGTAGATTTACTGGCATGTAAAAGAACTCCTGCGGGACAAAATTTCGGCACACAGGCGACGCTAATATAACCTCGGCAGTTGCGAGCGTCGTTAAACAAAACATTTTCAGTCGTACAATGAAAGTACGATGTGAGAAATATTGTAGTCAATATTCCCTTCATTAAGTAATTTAATGGAATATTATGCACATTCCCTACTTTCTGCCTATTTTCTAAATAATAATAATAATAATAATAATAATAATAATAATAATAATAATAATAATAATAACAACAACAATAATAATAATAATAATAATAATAATAATAATAATAATAAAGGAGCTTGCCGGAAGTGTACTATGGAGTAAAATACTTGTAATTGATTAATCGATTCGATCTACGATAGTAGTGTTGCCAATGTATGAAAAGCATTTGAAGATAGTGGTGTCATCTTCAGGCTTTTCGTTAAGTACTTTCGTTTTTAAATCATTTGGTTTAGGGCGTATTAATTTGTGTATATTCAAAGCATACCAAAAGCCTAAACTAACCAAACCTAACCTGTTACTGTACTTTCGTTTTTAAATCATTTGATTTAGGGCGTATTCATTTGCCTATACGCAAGGCATACCAAAGCCTAAACTAACCAAATCTAACCTGTCACTGATACTCGACCTTACGAAAACTCGCTTTAAAGAAATAGGGCCTATATTTTTCTTCTATAATTGTACTCATAATCTTACGTTGTAACAATAGATAAGAGTTGAAAACGTAAGCTGCGCTGTCCGCCATAATGGTTGCCGCCGAAAGCCGAAGTGCTATACGGGCTGCTTTCCTTTATTGCAAATGTATTTCACACTTTCTAGAACTTCTCACGTTTTTTTTTCATCACCTAGAATCTCTTCTATGGTCCTTATGTTGTGTTTGATGCAATAATAGTGACGTATTTGTATTTCGCAATCCTGTTTAGGACTCCGCTGCCGTATAATACAGAGATAACTGGAAAGACCATCTTAATAGAGTGGACCATAACAGAATCCCAAAAATGATACTGCCATATAAACTCAGAGGTCGAAGTGATCCCGGACGTTCAAAAAAGATAGAATGAGGTCGAAACATGCCGAATGGCCTAGTTCACAGGAAGAAGAAGAAGAAGAAGATGAAGAAGAAGACGAAGGAAAAATAAGAAGATGGAAGTAATTACTAGATTGTATTAATAATCTTCGAGTGCTCATCCTGTAATAAGTTCCATATATTCTAATCTTCAAATGTGGCTTATAGAGCCAAGTAACCACGAACAGAGAGCCTGTTGTCCTACGCATACCGTTTCATTAAAATAAAATGCATATTGTGTATTTAATTTAATACCGACGACTTTGATTGGTTGTAAGTTAAGACATGATGAGTTGACACACGCATGGAGGTTCGTATTAGGGAAACGTCCACACTGCTTCACACATCAAGTCAAAGAAAATAAATCAAATTGCATACCCTATGTGTAGTTCTATCATGGAGGCCATACGGAGCCATACATCGTATGGGAACCTACAATTTTTTTAATTAATCGTATGGGGAAAAGAAAATTTTGTCTCTAAGGAGCCATGCGGCATATGGGTGCCTACATTTTGCACGCGGAGACCTGTACAGATCCTAGATCACTTCTTACTGTTCCTAATGTATTTTGTTTGATGTTCATAAACAAAAATTGTCCACCTCTGCATCACTGCAATCCATTATTATGGTTGAAAAACAAGAAATGCAGCAAACACACACTCCAAGATTCATCGAGACAAGTGTGCATCTACGGTGGGCTACATGGTATATTCTTGAAATCAAACTTGTTTTACTATAAAAATCTAAAGCAAAACAATTTCTTTACTTCTTCTTCAATATTAAGAAAATAATTAAATGACAGTCGGAAAAATAGAGAGAGGGGAGTAAAATATATTTCAAGAGAGAAAAGAAGGCGTGGGGCGTATGACCAAGAGAAAAATTACCATGATAGCACTGTCTATGTGGTTTCAAAGAAAATTCTCCAAGTACGAAAATGAATATTTGTCCAAGAAAGTATACGGCAGTATGTTTGTGTGTGGGAATTTCCCAAGAAAGTAAGTGTCTTTGTCTGTCTGTCTTCTGTCTGTATGAAAGTAAGAATTGTAGGAAGAGAGAGAGAGAGAGAACATGAGAACGTTTGCATGTGTGTTAGAATGTGCACGGAATGTGTATGTGAGTTAAAGTGTTGATGAGAGTGTATTTACGAAGGAAGCAGTGTGTACGTATATGAGGGTATGAGAGAGAGAAACAGAGAGAGGCAGAGATATAGGCAGACAGAGGGTCGATGACTGATTCATACACCAAATAAATTCTTAACATTTTTTTATCTCAATATATCAATTCAGCTTCCTAAGAACACTACCAATGCTTCACACAATTTACTTTTATCTCTAGATGTGAGGTATAGTGTCATGGATTGAAAATGAACACTCTCTCTTAAAATTATATTTAATGAAGTAATAGATATATTACGGGTTGAAATAATCACATGGGTTAAATGTAAAACTCCCAGAGGATCCGACTACATATTCCTAGAATACAGAGTTTTAATTTCACTTCTATCATAACTCTTCATACATCTGATGGGATTTACCATAAACCCATATTTATACTTTTTTGAAGCTAATTCTGCATGAACACACGATAGGGCTGAAAGGGATTCGAGCCCTTTACCGCTACTGCCACTAGGTCTAACAGCTGTGTTTTCCAAGATAAATTTTTATTTTGTTTGCTCTCAAATACTAATGTATTAAAGTGAAAGCAATAACAAATTACGTGTAAAATTCATAATAATCTTTGTACGCCATACAATATTTAGTTCCCGATATTCCTTCACAGAACATAACCCAGAGAAAGAATATAAGTAGATGAGACTACTGCAACCTTGTTTTACTTCTCGCTATCCTCAAAAGCGCTTTTCAAGAGTTACATCCGAAACAACGTTCGTTATTTTGCTGTTTGAGTAATGCATACAGCGTACCGAATATAACTATAAGGATTAAGTTAACTGCGAGGAATGTCTCTAAACAACCGACTTAGTGACGCAACGATACACACCCTGTCGTGTGGCGTTTATTATAGCTGTGCTCATGACAATTTCACGGGGAATAATACGTTCAAAAGTTTACTATGTACTATATGCATACAGTCATTTTACGGTCTGCAGTAACAGACTGATGTAAACTTTACATAAGAATTATCTCTCACAGTTACTTCTACCGCTAACAGTTTCGTAAGTAAGAAAGCATACATACATCATTTTCTGTATTTGCGTGATGTAGAAAATTCATACGCAAAACAAGTAGGTCTATTTGTTTATTACGAGGAATAGCTGCTGTTTCTTTTAATATTAATATTAAGAAGTCATAAAAATATATAAATCTGTAACAAAAGGAGATTTACATTACATTTAAGTATCCATTGGCGATACACAAAATAGGCCAAAGAAAGGAGAAGATTCAATGAACAGATAAAAATTTAACCAAGGGAGGAAATGTAATGAAAAACAAACGAATTAATAATCAACATAAAAGAAGGCGATGCAATCAATGATAGACGAATAATCAATTCCAAAATGAGGCGATGTAATGAAAAACAAACTCATATTCATTCAGTCTACAAAGGAGGCGTCGTAATGAACAACAAACGATGTGGAAGGAAAGGGATGCAATGAACAGAGGAATAACCACCTAAAATTATTATTAGGTGTAATGAACAATAAACATACAATAATTAATCAACAAAGAAGGCAATGCAATGAACAACGAAACGAATAAACAATCTGGAAAGGAAGTAACGCAATGAACGACAAACAATCAATTTAGAAGGGAGACAATACAATGAACTACAGACAAAAAAAAAAATAGAAAGAAGACGATATAATGAGCAACAAATGGGTGATCAATCTAGATACAGGATGTAATGAACAAGAAAGAAAACATAATGGATATGAAAATTAGTGCACGAGGTGCATATTTGTAAACTTTATTTCCAAGGAGAAATAGGGTGAATCTATCGCTTTCTGTTGCGATTTAGCTAGGTCTCGATTTTGGAAAAAACTATTTAGGGGCTTAAGTAACAGACTGATTTCTAAGAACTAATAATGCAGGGTGTTTTAAAAGTGATGTTCAATAATTTACAGATGAAAAGTAGAAACTGATCGAAGCAAAAAGGCTCCAATACACATTGGTCCGCAAATTAACCGTTGCCGAGATAATGCACATTTTCTGTTGAGATTCCTCGCTGACTAATAGCAGATGTGCAGTCGTCCCTAACTGAATTCTACCTATAGCAAGTGTTCAAAATGCTGTCCACGCATCTGAACATAACGTTGTCCTATTCTCTGTACTGAGCTGCGAATCCTCTTGGGCAGTCTTGGATCATTCCTTATGTGCTGAAAGGCACATTAAATCCGAAACCGGAATTCCTTAAGTGTCTCGACTTCAGAAGTGTAAACTAGGCTTTTTACATGACCCCAAACACAGAAATCTAGTTGGATTTAAATCCGGTGACCTAAGAGGCCGCGGTACAGGCACTCCTCTGCCTAAAGGAATATCGCATGAACGGCTAATTTGAGGACCAATGATTACACGAGCTTTTTTGCTTCTTCAGTTTGTACTTTTTATCTCTAAATTATTAACCATCACTTTTGAAACACCCTGTATAAACTAAGGGGCACATTTACAACTCTAAAAAGTAGCGATTTACGACTCTGATTTTGAATTGTAATATACTCGACTATCATGAAAGAAGACAGTGGCAATTACCCCGACAACATGGAGGACTTCAACACCGTAGCCGAAAAGCTACAGAGCATAAGATTCTCTGATTCGTTTTAATCTTCACGATTTTAACTTTGTATCACAATCTTTGGAAATAACATAACGAAATATATATTTTTTTACTATAAGTTCCTCTTTACAGACCGATCATGGGTCTTTTAGGTGTAATTTAAAAGCTTCAATTGTTGTGGTTTGTGTATTTTCTGTTCCATGTTCATAAAAGAATAAAATTTTGTTCCGTAATTTCTTAGTATAATTCAAACAAAACAACTGATTATTCATATATTTTGTTTTCCTATTGATTCTTAATGAATTTATTTCTTATTAATATTGATGATTTTGACTTAGTATTACAATCTCTGGAAGTAACATAGCAAAGAATAATATTTTTGTGCCCTCAGCCCCTCCTTTACTGACCGATGACTAGTCTTCCAGATACTACACAAAGGATATACTAAAACCCACGTTTTCGGTGTCAGTGATGTTTTACTTTACACTGGAACGAAAAAAGAAACGAAGTGTTAAGATCAACTAAACCAGTGATCGTCAGCACTCGCTGAAATGTGCAAAGTGTAAGCGGAGCCGTCCCGTGTGCCCCGTCGTGCAGCAGGAAGAGGTAGAGAGCATAACCGCTAGCAGCTCTTCGAGTGCACCATGGTGCACTGTGTTCTCCGCGGGTAAGAGACGCTAGCCCCAGGGTGCTCTGCGCTGACGGCCGCTGAACTAAACTATAATATAAATATATCGAACAATTACAGAATTAGCTGTGTAAGAACTGGAGATACACTGATTAAATACCAGGAAAAGACGAATTATTTCCTTGTGTCATTGCTAGTGTAATTAATTAATTAATAACAATTATTGTTCTGCGGTCATCTAACACTCTCGACAAATACCGCGGTTCTTTCAACCGGGCAAAGCTGTAGAAACATGAATAACTTTTAATGTCTCCCTTATGTAATTATGTTGTCAACTATACAATGGCTTTAAGTCTTCTTACAGCCACGAGTTGGACTCTCAAACTGAGACTGCACTTGGGTTCGAATCCTACTTGGGATCATTATCTGGTTGGATTCTTCTGAGACAGTTTCTAACTAAGGCGAATATCAGGTAATATCATGGCAAATTATGGGACTCTTCTCAACAAATAAAATCTCGGTACCACAAATTCAACCGACAAGCACAATTGGCCTTCAAACTGCGATATGTTCGGAACAGAGGGGAGGGGGGAAATCTCTATTTATCTCTCGTAACACGTAAGGAGAGATAGGGTAGACTGTATAGTTGTTGACACTGTTACAGTTATCGAAACTTTTCTATTCTTGTGTACATAATAAGGTTCCCAATGCAAAGAGAAAGAAAGTACTTTCATTATCTGATGGTACATTTCAATCCTAAAACAACAATGGTAATTCGTTTTAAATAGTTGGTTGCATTGTCGAATAATTCTCAACTTTCTTAGGGCGTGTATAAATGAGTGCATATTTTAAATATTTTCTTAAGCATTTACATTTATTCTTTGTGTGCCTGCGTACATATTAGTATCAGGTAAGACATAATTTCAATTAGTATTATGATAATGAAACTACCTAATATATTACAACTATTTCTACCTCTTTTATTAACTATATTGTGATGATTTATTCTCAGTGGCAATAACTAGAACCTTATATCTATTAAACTCAGTCACTGACACTCTATGTCAACAACTGTATTTTTGAGAAATTTATTTACAGCTAGAATTTTAACTGAATTGTACAGATATTGCCATAATGAAACCATAATACGGACTTTAGAAGTCCTAATTTCACTTCTTACAGTTATTGTCACTGGGTGTCAATAACTGTGTGTTGTGTGTCAACAACTATCTTATTCTTATTCACGCCTAGGCCTAATATGAATAAATAAAAACATCGGTACTCTTCAGAAGCATTGGAGACTACTATAGACGCTGTGGATTGCATAAAACTCATCTCACATATCAGTTGAGTGAACTCTGTTCTCAATTAAAAATAATTATGATTGCTCTTTACCCAAATTCTACGAGAATTATACAGTCAGCAGATATATCTGCTTTCTTTCCCCATAAGTGTGGATGGAAGTCTGCTGTGTTAAATGGCGAAGGGCACACCCATCACAAGCACTGACCAAGAAATTCTTTGCTGCAATCCTGGAAAAAGTGGTGAAGACACAAATAAAGGCTGAAACATTGCAGAAAGGTTTCAGAGCTTGTGGTCTGTATCCTTGGGATAGCAATGCTATAGATTATTCAACACGTTTGGGTGACAGCCATAAAATAAAAGCCAAATGAAATTATTTACCTAGTAGAGATACAAATGAACAGAGAAAATCCAACTCTGTTCTCACATACAGCAGATTCAAGGAAATTATTAGTCAACATATTCTTTCAAAATTTGAGTCTACAGACAGAAACAACAGCATTTGTTCTTGGGAGAATGAAGAGTCTAAAATGTTGTTTACAATACGGATGGAGCTAGTATCTTCCCATGAAAGTCCGACTGAAATGTTGGAAACACAATTACCAGCAGAGAATGATGGGAACAAACAAAGAGATTTGACTCAAGAGGAAGATAATGTTTCTGTACTCGAAGAGGAAAAGTACATCTCAGATGCAAATCAATCAATAGGTGAATCAAAATCAATTCAAAGATGTGTAAATGACAACCAGGCTTTGGTTGATAATAGTCTATCAACACAAAATAACCAGGGTAAATCACCACTGTCAGATATTCTTGTATGG